>NC_069506.1:8726961-9026961 GCF_027579735.1 Bombina bombina | reverse complement strand
AACAGATTATTCAATCTCTCTCCGCAAGTTTCTACATAACAGTTGTTTCAAAAACAATACCTCCAAGGACGCTCAAGTTTCCTTCTGTTTAAAACTTACCAACTTGTAACAATCTCAAGTTTTCCTCTGGTCCTGCATACACGCTAACGGCGTCCTGTGCCGAATACTGCAGAGATACGGTGACGTCACCCGCCGCTTCCTTCCAGCGTGATACACACCTCTCCAGCCTGTCAGTCCTTGATCTCGTGTAGCGATACAGAGCCTCAAACAAGTTACCGCATTCCCAACTTAAGGTAACACTTCTCCTTCAAACTCAAGCGTATGCAGTATGAAAAGGGCTGCTTGTGAGTGTAACACTTTGCCACTCTCATTACTCTGAACTTTGCAACTCTGTAGTTATAAAGTTATACTCTTCAGCTTTATTGCTCTCTGCATTAACTCTTCACTTGCTAATTACAGCAACTATCAGCACCATTGTTTTTGCTATATTACAAGTGGAACAAAACAATTATTTAAGGTTTACAATTGTGATCTGATTAACATCAGGAAAAACTAAAAGGTTTAAACAACTCCTTTTACAAACGTGACAGTTGTATGAGCAGCATGTCAGTTGTATGAGCAGCATGTCAGTTGTATGAGCAGCGTGTCAGTTGTATGAACAGCATGTCAGTTGTATGAGCAGCCTGTCAGTTGTATGAGCAGCATGTCAGTTGTATGAGCAGCATGTCAGTTGTATGAACAGCATGTCAGTTGAATGAACAGAATGTCAGTTGTATGAACAGAATCTCAGTTGTATGAACAGCATGCCAGTTGTATGAGTAGCATGTCAGTTGTATGAGCAGCATGTCAGTTGTATGAGCAGCATGTCAGTTGTATGAACAGCATGTCAGTTGTATGAGCAGCCTGTCAGTTGTATGAGCAGCATGTCAGTTGTATGAACAGCATGTCAGTTGTATGAGCAGCATGTCAGATGTATGAACAGCATGTCAGTTGTATGAGCAGCATGTCAGTTGTATGAACAGCATGTCAGTTGTATGAGCAGCATGTCAGTTGTATGAACAGCATGCCAGTTGTATGAACAGCATGCCAGTTGTATGAGTAGCATGTCAGATGTATGAGCAGCATGTCAGATGTATGAACAGCATGTCAGTTGTATGAACAGCATGCCAGTTGTATGAGTAGCATGTCAGATGTATGAGCAGCATGTCAGATGTATGAACAGCATGTCAGTTGTATGAGCAGCATGTCAGTTGTATGAACAGCGTGTCAGTTGTATGAACAGAATGTCAGTTGCATGAACAGCATGTCAGTTGTATGAGCAGCATGTCAGTTGTATGAGTAGCATGTCAGTTGTATGAGCAGCATGTCAGTTGTATGAGCAGCATGTCAGTTGTATGAACAGCATGTCATATGTATGAGCAGCATGTCAGTTGTATGAACAGCATGCCAGTTGTATGAGTAGCATGTCAGATGTATGAGTAGCATGTCAGATGTATGAGCAGCGTTACAGTTGTATGAACAGCATGTCAGTTGTATGAACAGCATGTCAGTTGTATGAACAGCATGTCAGTTGTATGAACAGCATGTCAGATGTATGAGCAGCATGTCAGTTGCATGAACAGCATGTCAGTTGCATGAACAGCATGTCAGTTGTATGAACAGCATGTCAGATGTATGAACAGCATGTCAGTTGTATGAGTAGCATGTCAGATGTATGAGCAGCGTTACAGTTGTATGAACAGCATGTCAGTTGTATGAACAGCATGTCAGTTGTATGAACCGCATGTCAGATGTATGAGCAGCATGTCAGTTGTATGAACAGCATGCCAGTTGTATGAACAGCATGTCAGTTGTATGAGTAGCATGTCAGATGTATGAGCAGCATGTGAGATGTATGAGCAGCATGTCAGTTGTATGAACAGAATGTCAGTTGCATGAACAGCATGTCAGTTGCATGAACAGCATGTCAGTTGTATGAGCAGCATGTCAGTTGTATGAGCAGCATGTCAGTTGCATGAGCAGCATGTCAGTTGTATGAACAGCATGTCAGTTGTATGAACAGCATGTCAGTTGTATGAGCAGCGTGTCAGTTGTATGAACAGCGTGTCAGGTGTATGAACAGCATGTCAGTTGTATGAGCAGCATGTCTGTTGTATGAGCAGCGTGTCAGTTGTATGAACAGCATGTCAGTTGTATGAACAGAATGTCAGTTGTATGAACAGCATGTCAGTTGTATGAACAGAATGTCAGTTGTATGAACAGCGTGTCAGTTGTATGAACAGCGTGTCAGTTGTATGAACAGCGTGTCAGTTGTATGAGCAGCATGTCAGTAGTATGAACAGCATGTCAGTTGTATGAACAGCATGCCAGTTGTATGAACAGCATGTCAGTTGTATGAGCAGCATGTTAGTTGTATGAGCAGCATGCCAGTTGTATGAACAGCATGTCAGTTGTATGAACAGCATGTCAGTTGTATGAGCAGCATGTCAGTTGTATGAGCAGCATGTCAGTTGTATGAACAGCGTGTCAGGTGTATGAGCAGCATGTCAGTTGTATGAGCAGCATGTCAGTTGTATGAATAGAATGTCAGTTGTATGAGCAGCATGTCAGTTGTATGAGCAGCATGTCAGTTGTATGAACAGCGTGTCAGTTGTATGAGCAGCATGTCAGTTGTATGAGCAGCATGTCAGTTGTATGAGCAGCATGTCAGTTATATGAACAGCATGTCAGTTGTATGAACAGCATGTCAGTTGCATGAGCAGCATGTCAGTTATATGAGCAGCATGTCAGTTGTATGAACAGCATGTCAGTTATATGAGCAGCATGTCAGTTGTATGAATAGAATGTCAGTTGTATGAGCAGCATGTCAGTTATATGAGCAGCATGTCAGTTGTATGAACAGCATGTCAGTTATATGAGCAGCATGTCAGTTGTATGAATAGAATGTCAGTTGTATGAGCAGCATGTCAGATGTATGAGCAGCATGTCAGTTGTATGAACAGAATGTCAGTTGCATGAACAGCATGTCAGTTGCATGAACAGCATGTCAGTTGTATGAGCAGCATGTCAGTTGTATGAGCAGCATGTCAGTTGCATGAGCAGCATGTCAGTTGTATGAACAGCATGTCAGTTGTATGAACAGCATGTCAGTTGTATGAACAGCATGTCAGTTGTATGAGCAGCATGTCAGTTGTATGAGCAGCATGTCAGTTGTATGAACAGCGTGTCAGGTGTATGAGCAGCATGTCAGTTGTATGAGCAGCATGTCAGTTGTATGAATAGAATGTCAGTTGTATGAGCAGCATGTCAGTTGTATGAGCAGCATGTCAGTTGTATGAACAGCGTGTCAGTTGTATGAGCAGCATGTCAGTTGTATGAGCAGCATGTCAGTTGTATGAGCAGCATGTCAGTTATATGAACAGCATGTCAGTTGTATGAACAGCATGTCAGTTGCATGAGCAGCATGTCAGTTATATGAGCAGCATGTCAGTTGTATGAACAGCATGTCAGTTATATGAGCAGCATGTCAGTTGTATGAATAGAATGTCAGTTGTATGAGCAGCATGTCAGTTATATGAGCAGCATGTCAGTTGTATGAACAGCATGTCAGTTATATGAGCAGCATGTCAGTTGTATGAATAGAATGTCAGTTGTATGAGCAGCATGTCAGATGTATGAGCAGCATGTCAGTTGTATGAACAGAATGTCAGTTGCATGAACAGCATGTCAGTTGCATGAACAGCATGTCAGTTGTATGAGCAGCATGTCAGTTGTATGAGCAGCATGTCAGTTGCATGAGCAGCATGTCAGTTGTATGAACAGCATGTCAGTTGTATGAACAGCATGTCAGTTGTATGAGCAGCGTGTCAGTTGTATGAACAGCGTGTCAGGTGTATGAACAGCATGTCAGTTGTATGAGCAGCATGTCTGTTGTATGAGCAGCGTGTCAGTTGTATGAACAGCATGTCAGTTGTATGAACAGAATGTCAGTTGTATGAACAGCATGTCAGTTGTATGAACAGAATGTCAGTTGTATGAACAGCGTGTCAGTTGTATGAACAGCGTGTCAGTTGTATGAACAGCGTGTCAGTTGTATGAGCAGCATGTCAGTTGTATGAACAGCATGTCAGTTGTATGAACAGCATGCCAGTTGTATGAACAGCATGTCAGTTGTATGAGCAGCATGTTAGTTGTATGAGCAGCATGCCAGTTGTATGAACAGCATGTCAGTTGTATGAACAGCATGTCAGTTGTATGAGCAGCATGTCAGTTGTATGAGCAGCATGTCAGTTGTATGAACAGCGTGTCAGGTGTATGAGCAGCATGTCAGTTGTATGAGCAGCATGTCAGTTGTATGAATAGAATGTCAGTTGTATGAGCAGCATGTCAGTTGTATGAGCAGCATGTCAGTTGTATGAACAGCGTGTCAGTTGTATGAGCAGCATGTCAGTTGTATGAGCAGCATGTCAGTTGTATGAGCAGCATGTCAGTTATATGAACAGCATGTCAGTTGTATGAACAGCATGTCAGTTGCATGAGCAGCATGTCAGTTATATGAGCAGCATGTCAGTTGTATGAACAGCATGTCAGTTATATGAGCAGCATGTCAGTTGTATGAATAGAATGTCAGTTGTATGAGCAGCATGTCAGTTGTATGAGCAGCATGTCAGTTGTATGAGCAGCATGTCAGTTGTATGAATAGAATGTCAGTTGTATGAGCAGCATGTCAGTTGTATGAATAGAATGTCAGTTGTATGAGCAGCATGTCAGATGTATGAGCAGCATGTCAGTTGTATGAATAGAATGTCAGTTGTATGAGCAGCATGTCAGTTGTATGAGCAGCATGTCAGTTGTATGAATAGAATGTCAGTTGTATGAGCAGCATGTCAGTTGTATGAACAGCGTGTTAGTTGTATGAGCAGCATGTCAGTTGTATGAGCAGCATGTCAGTTGTATGAGCAGCATGTCAGTTATATGAACAGCATGTCAGTTATATGAACAGCATGTCAGTTATATGAACAGCATGTCAGTTGTATGAGCAGCATGTCAGTTGTATGAACAGCATGTCAGTTGTATGAGCAGCATGTCAGTTGTATGAGCAGCATGTCAGTTGTATGAGCAGAATGTCAGTTGTATGAGCAGCATGTCAGTTATATGAACAGCATGTCAGTTGTATGAACAGCATGCCAGTTGTATGAGCAGCATGCCAGTTGTATGAGCAGCATGTCAGTTGTATGAACAGCATGCCAGTTGTATGAGCAGCATGTCAGTTATATGAACAGCATGTCAGTTATATGAACAGCATGTCAGTTGTGTGAACAGCATGTCAGTTGTATGAACAGCATGTCATTTGTATGAACAGCATGTCAGTTGTATGAACAGCCTGTTCTGTAATTGTGGATTACAGATCAGTAGTAGTGATGGACAAGACTCACTAACAGTTTTCTCCAGCCTCTCCGCTTCCTACGTTATTCTATGCCTATAGATTGTAAGCTCTTCAGATCAGACCATGTCTGGGATAGACAAAAGCAGACGATTGCAGAGTCAGCATGTGAGACGGCCATTAGTTAACAAAACAACGTTTGAAATAAATCTGATTGAATTTCCCCATTTGCATATATTAACAGGATAAGCTTTAATAGCACATTTGGGTTTGTTATAGCAGAATTTGGCTGTTTTCTCCCCTCGGGGTCTGTTGCTCATGAGGTGCTTGATAACTAAGAGTCTATTATTATTGGTATAATATAGAGCTGTCACCAGTGATTTAACTCTGCACAGAGACATAAAGACATTTCCCATTAAATGTTCTGCTCTCTGACTGGCATAAAATGATTGGTTAACCCCTGCGGTTAGTCATTTGTTCTACTATATTAATACACAGCGCACGCCTGTTAAGGGTGTATTAATACAATGTATTTACAGATATATGGTAACACGCAGGCAGACCTCATAATGATATTGTATATAACGCAGAGGAGAAATGAGGGTAGGGTGACATGATTTATCACTAGTGACCCTGCAACTCTATGTGTTTTTTACACCCAAAAATGGGTTATATGCATAGCTAAAGTACCTTTTAGGAGCAACCGATCCCGAGTAAAAATGGCCACTAAGCCAATCACCACAGTCATGCAACTACCACTTCTGATTGGGTCACCTGCAGTTTCTGCTCCGCCAGTTTTCTGTGGCACCCAAGTGGTACTTTAGCTATGTGTTTAACACACTTGTGGGGGTTAAACACACAGAATTGCAGGGTGGCTAGTGATGTAACGAATTAGAGAATGTAATTTTGCCATATAATGATTGAATTATATTCTTACTGCTAGCTGGGTATGTACAGAGTCCGCTGGCACCTCCTCATGCTGCTAAAGCTTTGCATTAGACTCCATATTCTAGTGGCACTGATAGCGCTGCAGCGATGTGCTCTGGGGTAAGCAGAATGGTTTGTGATTGGATGTACTGTCTGCTCATAACGCAGGAGTGGCTGGCGGACTCTGTACACACCCAGAAGGTGCTAAATGCTCTTTGTTACCTACTACAAAATAAGCTCCAATGTGCTATAATGGTTTGACAGATAAATCAGTTTACTGTCCAATTATAAATATTAAGAGATTAAACTGTCGATCTCCTACTAGTGTAACCCATAGATAGAGGTTGGTATTGGTGACACAAATTGTACTGCTAGACTGTACCACTCCTGTCTCTCCTTGCACATCTCCTGTATTAGGCTACAATGTGTGATTTTGTAAAATTTTGGGATGGTGGTGTGCCACAGGATTTTTTAATGTAAAAAAGTGTGCCACAGCAAAAAAAAGGTTGCAAATCACTGCCCTATGTATACTTCTCTTTACAGTGCACTATGTTCCTGCTCAGTTCTATGGCTAAATAATAAACACGAACAGATGTACTCACCAGCACAGATTTGGTGCACATAGGGTCTAGTATCATTGTGGGGTTTGGTTCCAACTCTGACCTGATCCATATGAATTGTTAAGCTGAATAGACCTGTACCCTATATTTTTTCTAATACATGTAAAGAGAAGTAGCAAAAATGTCCCAGAGTTGTGAGAAATGTTGTAACTAATACACATAGCAGAGAAGCGGAAGCACCAAAGGCAAGAGGGAAGGGATACAGTGCCGCAAGAAGAGTGAGGGAAACAGCGGCAGCACAGCTGTTGAGAGTAAGGGGAAGCCCCATAAAAGAGAGGGAGAGCGCTGCAAGAGAGAGGGAGGGGAAGCGCAGCAGGAGAGAGGGAGGGGAAGTGCAGCAGCAGAGGGAGGGGAAGTGCCGCAGGAGAGAGGGAGGGGAAGTGCCACAAGAGAGAGGGAGAGGAAGTGCAGCAGGAGAGAGGGAGAGGAAGTACCGCAGGAGAGAGGGAGGAGAAGTGCCGCAGGAGAGAGGGAGAGGAAGTGCCGCAGGAGAGAGGGAGAGGAAGTGTCGCAGGAGAGAGGGAGAGGAAGTGCCGCAGGAGAGAGGGAGAGGAAGTGCCCCAGGAGAGAGGGAGAGGAAGTGCCGCAGGAGAGAGGGAGAGGAAGTGCCGCAGGAGAGAGGGAGAGGAAGTGCCGCAGGAGAGAGGGAGGGGAAGTGCCGCAGGATAGAGGGAGAGGAAGTGCCGCAGGAGAGAGGGAGAGGAAGTGCCGCAGGAGAGAGGGAGAGGAAGTGCCGCAGGAGAGAGGGAGAGGAAGAGAGGGAGAGGAAGTGCTGCAGGAGAGAGGGAGAGGAAGAGAGGGAGAGGAAGTGCCGCAGGAGGGAGGGAGAGGAAGTGTCGCAGGAGAGAGGGAGAGGAAGTGCCGCAGGAGAGAGAGAGGGAGAGGAAGTGCCACAGGAGAGAAGGAGAGGAAGTGCTGCAGGAGAGAGGGAGAGGAAGTGCCGCAGGAGAGAGGGAGGGGAAGTGCCGCAGGAGAGAGGGAGAGGAAGTGCCGCAGGAGAGAGGGAGAGGAAGTGCCGCAGGAGAGAGGGAGAGGAAGTGCCGCAGGAGAGAGGGAGAGGAAGTGCCGCAGGAGAGAGGGAGAGGAAGTGTCGCAGGACAGAGGGAGAGGAAGTGCCGCAGGAGAGAGGGAGAGGAAGTGCCGCAGGAGAGAGGGAGAGGAAGTGCCGCAGGAGAGAGGGAGAGGAAGTGCCGCAGGAGAGAGGGAGAGGAAGTGCCGCAGGAGAGAGGGAGAGGAAGTGCCGCAGGAGAGAGGGAGAGGAAGTGCCGAAGGAGAGAGGGAGGGGAAGTGCCACAGGAGAGAGGGAGGGGAAGTGCCACAAGAGAGAGGGAGAGGAAGTGCAGCAGGAGAGAGGGAGAGGAAGCGCAGCAGGAGAGAGGGAGGGGAAGTGCCACAAGAGAGAGGGAGGGGAAATGCCACAAGAGAGAGGGAGAGGAAGTGCAGCAGGAGAGAGGGAGAGGAAGTGCCACAAGAGAGAGGAAGGGGAAGTGCTTTAGGAGAGAGGGAGGGGAAGTGCAGCAGGAGAGAGGGAGGGGAAGTGCCGCTAGAGAGAGGGAGAGGAAGTGCCGCAGGAGAGAGGGAGGGGAAGTGCCACAAGAGAGAGGGAGGGGAAGTGCAGCAGGAGAGAGGGAGAGGAAGTGGCACAGGAGAGAGGGAGGGGAAGTGCCTCAGGAGAGAGGGAGAGGAAGTGCCACAAGAGAGAGGAAGGGGAAGTGCTTTAGGAGAGAGGGAGGGGAAGCACAGCAGGAGAGAGGGAGGGGAAGTGCCACAGGAGAGAGGGAGGGGAAGTGCCTCAGGATAGAGGGAGGGGAAGTGCCGCAAGACAGAGGGAGGGGAAGTGCCGCAAGACAGAGGGAGGGGAAGTGCCGCAAGAGAGAGGGAGGGGAAGTGCCGCAGGAGAGAGGGAGGGGAAGTGCCACAAGAGAGAGGGAGGGGAAGTGCCTCAAGACAGAGGGAGGGGAAGTGCCGCAAGAGAGAGGGAGGGGAAGTGCCGCAGGAGAGAGGGAGGGGAAGTGCCACAGGAGAGAGGGAGGGGAAGTGCCGCAGGAGAGAGGGAGGGGAAGTGCCTCAGGAGAGAGGGAGAGGAAGTGCCACAAGAGAGAGGGAGGGGAAGTGCCACAAGAGAGAGGAAGGGGAAGTGCTTTAGGAGAGAGGGAGGGGAAGCACAGCAGGAGAGAGGGAGGGGAAGTGCCACAGGAGAGAGGGAGGGGAAGTGCCTCAGGATAGAGGGAGGGGAAGTGCCACAAGACAGAGGGAGGGGAAGTGCCGCAAGAGAGAGGGAGGGGAAGTGCCACAGGAGAGAGGGAGGGGAAGTGCCACAAGAGAGAGGGAGGGCAAGTGCCTCAAGACAGAGGAAGGGGAAGTGCCGCAAGAGAGAGGGAGGGGAAGTGCCGCAGGAGAGAGGGAGGGGAAGTGCCACAGGAGAGAGGGAGGGGAAGTGCCACAAGAGAGAGGGAGGGGAAGTGCCGCAGGAGAGAGGGAGGGGAAGTGCAGCAGGAGAGAGGGAGGGGAAGTGCCGCAGGAGAGAGGGAGGGGAAGTGCCTCAGGAGAGAGGGAGTGGAAGTGCAGCAGGAGAGAGGGAGGGGAAGTGCCGCAGGACAGAGGGAGGGGAAGTGCAGCAGGAGAGAGGGAGGGGAAGTGCAGCAGGAGAGAGGGAGGGGAAGTGCCACAGGAGAGAGGGAGGGGAAGTGCCACAGGAGAGAGGGAGGGGAAGTGTCTCATGATAGAGGGAGGGGAAGTGCCACAAGACAGAGGGAGGGGAAGTGCCGCAAGAGAGAGGGAGAGGAAGTGCCGCAGGAGAGAGGGAGGGGAAGTGCCACAAGAGAGAGGGAGGGGAAGTGCCACAAGAGAGAGGGAGGGGAAGTGCAGCAGGAGAGAGGGAGGGGAAGTGCCGCAGGAGAGAGGGAGGGGAAGTGCCTCAGGAGAGAGGGAGTGGAAGTGCAGCAGGAGAGAGGGAGGGGAAGTGCCGCAGGACAGAGGGAGGAGAAGTGCCTCAGGAGAGAGGGAGGGGAAGTGCCGCAGGATAGAGGGAGAAGTGCCTCAGGAGAGAGGGAGGGGAAGTGCCACAAGAGAGAGGGAGGAGGGGAAGTGCTGCAGGAGAGAGGAAGGGGAAGTGCGGCAGCAGAGGGAGGGGAAGTGCTTCAGGAGAGAGGAAGGGGAAGTGCTGCAGGAGAGAGGAAGGGGAAGTGCCTCAGGAGACAGAGACAGAGAGGAAGCGCTGCAGGACAGAGGGAGGGGAAGTACTGGAGAAGACAGGAAGCGCTGCAGGACAGAGGGAGGGGAAGTGCCTCAGGAGAGAGGGAGGGGAAGTGCCACAAGAGAGAGGGAGGAGGGGAAGTGCCGCAGGAGAGAGGGAGGGGAAGTGCCTCAGGAGAGAGGGAGAGGAAGTGCCACAAGAGAGAGGGAGGGGAAGTGCCACAAGAGAGAGGAAGGGGAAGTGCTTTAGGAGAGAGGGAGGGGAAGCACAGCAGGAGAGAGGGAGGGGAAGTGCCACAGGAGAGAGGGAGGGGAAGTGCCTCAGGATAGAGGGAGGGGAAGTGCCACAAGACAGAGGGAGGGGAAGTGCCGCAAGAGAGAGGGAGGGGAAGTGCCACAGGAGAGAGGGAGGGGAAGTGCCACAAGAGAGAGGGAGGGCAAGTGCCTCAAGACAGAGGAAGGGGAAGTGCCGCAAGAGAGAGGGAGGGGAAGTGCCGCAGGAGAGAGGGAGGGGAAGTGCCACAGGAGAGAGGGAGGGGAAGTGCCACAAGAGAGAGGGAGGGGAAGTGCCGCAGGAGAGAGGGAGGGGAAGTGCCGCAGGAGAGAGGGAGGGGAAGTGCCGCAGGAGAGAGGGAGGGGAAGTGCCTCAGGAGAGAGGGAGTGGAAGTGCAGCAGGAGAGAGGGAGGGGAAGTGCAGCAGGAGAGAGGGAGGGGAAGTGCAGCAGGAGAGAGGGAGGGGAAGTGCCACAGGAGAGAGGGAGGGGAAGTGCCACAGGAGAGAGGGAGGGGAAGTGCCACAGGAGAGAGGGAGGGGAAGTGTCTCATGATAGAGGGAGGGGAAGTGCCACAAGACAGAGGGAGGGGAAGTGCCGCAAGAGAGAGGGAGAGGAAGTGCCGCAGGAGAGAGGGAGGGGAAGTGCCACAAGAGAGAGGGAGGGGAAGTGCCACAAGAGAGAGGGAGGGGAAGTGCAGCAGGAGAGAGGGAGGGGAAGTGCCGCAGGAGAGAGGGAGGGGAAGTGCCTCAGGAGAGAGGGAGTGGAAGTGCAGCAGGAGAGAGGGAGGGGAAGTGCCGCAGGACAGAGGGAGGAGAAGTGCCTCAGGAGAGAGGGAGGGGAAGTGCCGCAGGATAGAGGGAGAAGTGCCTCAGGAGAGAGGGAGGGGAAGTGCCACAAGAGAGAGGGAGGAGGGGAAGTGCTGCAGGAGAGAGGAAGGGGAAGTGCGGCAGCAGAGGGAGGGGAAGTGCTTCAGGAGAGAGGAAGGGGAAGTGCTGCAGGAGAGAGGAAGGGGAAGTGCCTCAGGAGACAGAGACAGAGAGGAAGCGCTGCAGGACAGAGGGAGGGGAAGTACTGGAGAAGACAGGAAGCGCTGCAGGACAGAGGGAGGGGAAGTGCCTCAGGAGAGAGGGAGGGGAAGTGCCACAAGAGAGAGGGAGGAGGGGAAGTGCCGCAGGAGAGAGGGAGGGGAAGTGCCTCAGGAGAGAGGGAGAGGAAGTGCCACAAGAGAGAGGGAGGGGAAGTGCCACAAGAGAGAGGAAGGGGAAGTGCTTTAGGAGAGAGGGAGGGGAAGCACAGCAGGAGAGAGGGAGGGGAAGTGCCACAGGAGAGAGGGAGGGGAAGTGCCTCAGGATAGAGGGAGGGGAAGTGCCACAAGACAGAGGGAGGGGAAGTGCCGCAAGAGAGAGGGAGGGGAAGTGCCACAGGAGAGAGGGAGGGGAAGTGCCACAAGAGAGAGGGAGGGCAAGTGCCTCAAGACAGAGGAAGGGGAAGTGCCGCAAGAGAGAGGGAGGGGAAGTGCCGCAGGAGAGAGGGAGGGGAAGTGCCACAGGAGAGAGGGAGGGGAAGTGCCACAAGAGAGAGGGAGGGGAAGTGCCGCAGGAGAGAGGGAGGGGAAGTGCAGCAGGAGAGAGGGAGGGGAAGTGCCGCAGGAGAGAGGGAGGGGAAGTGCCTCAGGAGAGAGGGAGTGGAAGTGCAGCAGGAGAGAGGGAGGGGAAGTGCCGCAGGACAGAGGGAGGGGAAGTGCAGCAGGAGAGAGGGAGGGGAAGTGCAGCAGGAGAGAGGGAGGGGAAGTGCCACAGGAGAGAGGGAGGGGAAGTGCCACAGGAGAGAGGGAGGGGAAGTGTCTCATGATAGAGGGAGGGGAAGTGCCACAAGACAGAGGGAGGGGAAGTGCCGCAAGAGAGAGGGAGAGGAAGTGCCGCAGGAGAGAGGGAGGGGAAGTGCCACAAGAGAGAGGGAGGGGAAGTGCCACAAGAGAGAGGGAGGGGAAGTGCAGCAGGAGAGAGGGAGGGGAAGTGCCGCAGGAGAGAGGGAGGGGAAGTGCCTCAGGAGAGAGGGAGGGGAAGTGCAGCAGGAGAGAGGGAGGGGAAGTGCCGCAGGACAGAGGGAGGAGAAGTGCCTCAGGAGAGAGGGAGGGGAAGTGCCGCAGGATAGAGGGAGAAGTGCCTCAGGAGAGAGGGAGGGGAAGTGCCACAAGAGAGAGGGAGGAGGGGAAGTGCTGCAGGAGAGAGGAAGGGGAAGTGCGGCAGCAGAGGGAGGGGAAGTGCTTCAGGAGAGAGGAAGGGGAAGTGCTGCAGGAGAGAGGAAGGGGAAGTGCCTCAGGAGACAGAGACAGAGAGGAAGCGCTGCAGGACAGAGGGAGGGGAAGTACTGGAGAAGACAGGAAGCGCTGCAGGACAGAGGGAGGGGAAGTGCCTCAGGAGAGAGGGAGGGGAAGTGCCACAAGAGAGAGGGAGGAGGGGAAGTGCCGCAGGAGAGAGGGAGGGGAAGTGCCTCAGGAGAGAGGGAGAGGAAGTGCCACAAGAGAGAGGGAGGGGAAGTGCCACAAGAGAGAGGAAGGGGAAGTGCTTTAGGAGAGAGGGAGGGGAAGCACAGCAGGAGAGAGGGAGGGGAAGTGCCACAGGAGAGAGGGAGGGGAAGTGCCTCAGGATAGAGGGAGGGGAAGTGCCACAAGACAGAGGGAGGGGAAGTGCCGCAAGAGAGAGGGAGGGGAAGTGCCACAGGAGAGAGGGAGGGGAAGTGCCACAAGAGAGAGGGAGGGCAAGTGCCTCAAGACAGAGGAAGGGGAAGTGCCGCAAGAGAGAGGGAGGGGAAGTGCCGCAGGAGAGAGGGAGGGGAAGTGCCACAGGAGAGAGGGAGGGGAAGTGCCACAAGAGAGAGGGAGGGGAAGTGCCGCAGGAGAGAGGGAGGGGAAGTGCAGCAGGAGAGAGGGAGGGGAAGTGCAGCAGGAGAGAGGGAGGGGAAGTGCCGCAGGAGAGAGGGAGGGGAAGTGCCTCAGGAGAGAGGGAGTGGAAGTGCAGCAGGAGAGAGGGAGGGGAAGTGCCGCAGGACAGAGGGAGGGGAAGTGCAGCAGGAGAGAGGGAGGGGAAGTGCAGCAGGAGAGAGGGAGGGGAAGTGCCACAGGAGAGAGGGAGGGGAAGTGCCACAGGAGAGAGGGAGGGGAAGTGTCTCATGATAGAGGGAGGGGAAGTGCCACAAGACAGAGGGAGGGGAAGTGCCGCAAGAGAGAGGGAGAGGAAGTGCCGCAGGAGAGAGGGAGGGGAAGTGCCACAAGAGAGAGGGAGGGGAAGTGCCACAAGAGAGAGGGAGGGGAAGTGCAGCAGGAGAGAGGGAGGGGAAGTGCCGCAGGAGAGAGGGAGGGGAAGTGCCTCAGGAGAGAGGGAGTGGAAGTGCAGCAGGAGAGAGGGAGGGGAAGTGCCGCAGGACAGAGGGAGGAGAAGTGCCTCAGGAGAGAGGGAGGGGAAGTGCCGCAGGATAGAGGGAGAAGTGCCTCAGGAGAGAGGGAGGGGAAGTGCCACAAGAGAGAGGGAGGAGGGGAAGTGCTGCAGGAGAGAGGAAGGGGAAGTGCGGCAGCAGAGGGAGGGGAAGTGCTTCAGGAGAGAGGAAGGGGAAGTGCTGCAGGAGAGAGGAAGGGGAAGTGCCTCAGGAGACAGAGACAGAGAGGAAGCGCTGCAGGACAGAGGGAGGGGAAGTACTGGAGAAGACAGGAAGCGCTGCAGGACAGAGGGAGGGGAAGTGCCTCAGGAGAGAGGGAGGGGAAGTGCCACAAGAGAGAGGGAGGAGGGGAAGTGCCGCAGGAGAGAGGGAGGGGAAGTGCGGCAGCAGAGGGAGGGGAAGTGCTGCAGGAGAGAGGAAGGGGAAGTGCTGCAGGAGAGAGGAAGGGGAAGTGCCTCAGGAGACAGAGACAGAGAGGAAGCGCTGCAGGACAGAGGAAGAGGAAGTGCCACAAGAGAGAGGAAGGGGAAGTGCTTTAGGAGAGAGGGAGGGGAAGCACAGCAGTAGAGAGGGAGGGGAAGTGCCACAGGAGAGAGGGAGGGGAAGTGCCTCAGGATAGAGGGAGGGGAAGTGCCGCAAGACAGAGGGAGGGGAAGTACCGCAAGAGAGAGGGAGGGGAAGTGCCGCAGGAGAGAGGGAGGGGAAATGCCACAAGAGAGAGGGAGGGGAAGTGCCTCAAGACAGAGGGAGGGGAAGTGCCGCAAGAGAGAGGGAGGGGAAGTGCCGCAGGAGAGAGGGAGGGGAAGTGCCTCAGGAGAGAGGGAGAGGAAGTGCCACAAGAGAGAGGAAGGGGAAGTGCTTTAGGAGAGAGGGAGGGGAAGCACAGCAGGAGAGAGGGAGGGGAAGTGCCACAGGAGAGAGGGAGGGGAAGTGCCTCAGGATAGAGGGAGGGGAAGTGCCACAAGACAGAGGGAGGGGAAGTGCCGCAAGCGAGAGGGAGGGGAAGTGCCACAGGAGAGAGGGAGGGGAAGTGCCACAAGAGAGAGGGAGGGCAAGTGCCTCAAGACAGAGGGAGGGGAAGTGCCGCAAGAGAGAGGGAGGGGAAGTGCCGCAGGAGAGAGGGAGGGGAAGTGCCGCAGGAGAGAGGGAGGGGAAGTGCCACAAGAGAGAGGGAGGGGAAGTGCCTCAAGACAGAGGGAGGGGAAGTGCCGCAAGAGAGAGGGAGGGGAAGTGCCGCAGGAGAGAGGGAGGGGAAGTGCCGCAGGAGAGAGGGAGGGGAAGTGCCGCAGGAGAGAGGGAGGGGAAGTGCCTCAGGAGAGAGGGAGGGGAAGTGCCACAAGAGAGAGGAAGGGGAAGTGCTTTAGGAGAGAGGGAGGGGAAGCACAGCAGGAGAGAGGGAGGGGAAGTGCCACAGGAGAGAGGGAGGGGAAGTGCCTCAGGATAGAGGGAGGGGAAGTGCCACAAGACAGAGGGAGGGGAAGTGCCGCAAGAGAGAGGGAGGGGAAGTGCCACAGGAGAGAGGGAGGGGAAGTGCCACAAGAGAGAGGGAGGGCAAGTGCCTCAAGACAGAGGGAGGGGAAGTGCCGCAAGAGAGAGGGAGGGGAAGTGCCGCAGGAGAGAGGGAGGGGAAGTGCCACAGGAGAGAGGGAGGGGAAGTGCCTCAAGACAGAGGGAGGGGAAGTGCCGCAAGAGAGAGGGAGGGGAAGTGCCGCAGGAGAGAGGGAGGGGAAGTGCCACAAGAGAGAGGGAGGGGAAGTGCCACAAGACAGAGGGAGGGGAAGTGCCGCAGGAGAGAGGGAGGGGAAGTGCCACAGGAGAGAGGGAGGGGAAGTGCCTCAGGATAGAGGGAGGGGAAGTGCCACAAGACAGAGGGAGGGGAAGTGCCACAAGAGAGAGGGAGGGGAAGTGCCGCAGGAGAGAGGGAGGGGAAGTGCCACAAGAGAGAGGGAGGGGAAGTGCCACAAGAGTGAGGGAGGGGAAGTGCCGCAGGAGAGAGGGAGGGGAAGTGCAGCAGGAGAGAGGGAGGGGAAGTGCCGCAGGAGAGAGGGAGGGGAAGTGCCTCAGGAGAGAGGGAGTGGAAGCGCAGCAGGAGAGAGGGAGGGGAAGTGCCGCAGGACAGAGGGAGGGGAAGTGCAGCAGGAGAGAGGGAGGGGAAGTGCAGCAGGAGAGAGGGAGGGGAAGTGCAGCAGGAGAGAGGGAGGGGAAGTGCCGCAGGAGAGAGGGAAGGGAAGTGCCGCAGGAGAGAGGGAGGGGAGGTGCCACAGGAGAGAGGGAGGGGAAGTGTCTCATGATAGAGGGAGGGGAAGTGCCACAAGACAGAGGGAGGGGAAGTGCCGCAAGAGAGAGGGAGAGGAAGTGCCGCAGGAGAGGGAGGGGAAGTGCCACAAGAGAGAGGGAGGGGAAGTGCCACAAGAGAGAGGGAGGGGAAGTGCTGCAGGAGAGAGGGAGGGGAAGTGCCGCAGGAGAGAGGGAGGGGAAGTGCCTCAGGAGAGAGGGAGTGGAAGTGCAGCAGGAGAGAGGGAGGCGAAGTGCCGCAGGACAGAGGGAGGAGAAGTGCCTCAGGAGAGAGGGAGGGGAAGTGCCGCAGGACAGAGGGAGAAGTGCCTCAGGAGAGAGGGAGGGGAAGTGCCACAAGAGAGAGGGAGGAGGGGAAGTGCTGCAGGAGAGAGGAAGGGGAAGTGCGGCAGCAGAGGGAGGGGAAGTGCTTCAGGAGAGAGGAAGGGGAAGTGCTGCAGGAGAGAGGAAGGGGAAGTGCCTCAGGAGACAGAGACAGAGAGGAAGCGCTGCAGGACAGAGGGAGGGGAAGTACTGGAGAAGACAGGAAGCGCTGCAGGACAGAGGGAGGGGAAGTGCCTCAGGAGAGAGGGAGGGGAAGTGCCACAAGAGAGAGGGAGGAGGGGAAGTGCCGCAGGAGAGAGGGAGGGGAAGTGCAGCAGCAGAGGGAGGGGAAGTGCTGCAGGAGAGAGGAAGGGGAAGTGCTGCAGGAGAGAGGAAGGGGAAGTGCCTCAGGAGACAGAGACAGAGAGGAAGCGCTGCAGGACAGAGGGAGGGGAAGTACTGCAGAAGACAGAGGAAGCGCTGCAGGACAGAGGGAGGGGAAGTACTGCAGAAGACAGAGAGGAAGCTCTGAAGGACAGAGGGAGGGCACGTACTGCAGAAGAGAGGAAGCGCTGCAGGACAGAGGGAGGGGACGTACTGCAGAAGAGAGAGAGGAAGCGCTGCAGGACAGAGGGAGGGGAAGTACTGCAGAAGAGAGAGAGGAAGCACTGCAGGACAGAGGGAGGGGATGTACTGCAGAAGAGAGAGAGGAAGCGCTGCAGGACAGAGGGAGGGGATGTACTGCAGAAGAGAGAGAGGAAGCGCTGCAGGACAGAGGGAGGGGATGTACTGCAGAAGACAGAGAGGAAGCTCTGCAGGACAGAGGGAGGGGATGTACTGCAGAAGAGAGAGAGGAAGCACTGCAGGACAGAGGGAGGGGACGTACTGCAGAAGAGAGAGAGGAAGTGCAGCAGAAGACAGGAAGGGGAAGCATTGCAGGAGAGAGCTAGGGAGGGCACATTGAAGGTGACAGTGAATGAAGTCAAAATGCCAAACACCCTACAATTATCCTCCTACCTTTCTCACCCTGTTCCATTCTGTGAGGCTCATGCACCTCATCTCTATATCAATATTTTCTGTATAAGACAATTCCCTAATAAAGAGACACTTAAATCATTGTTAAATTTATTTTTTCCTAAAAGAAATGATGATTGCGGGCGGTTTCCTTTTTTTATTTTACACTTTTTAGGCATTTATGGGAGGGGTCAGCCAGTGAGTAATCTGTCTAAGGGATGAGTGGCAAGCACACCTACATTTTCTGTCAATCAGTGTAAACAATATTACTGTAACATTTATTTCTGCAGAAACATGTTTACTATATTTAAATAATTGCCTTTCATATGTGTAACAGTGAGCTTTACATGTTGAATTCATATTTTATTTTCCTGGATAACACAAACTGTTTTGTGAGTTATAAAATATTACTATGCATACTGTATTTGTAAGGTTGGTGTTAAAAAGTCATACAGTAAGCTTGTTCCTGAAATAATCTTCTGTTATATCAGAAACCACAAGGTGGCAGTAACAGATCACATACACACAAGGACCTGAAGCCCAAAAATATATATTGCTTCTATAAAAAGCAAATCCAATCGCACTGGAACCTTCTGATTTACATTATATTGTCTTTGTGATTTAATATCTATTAGGTATACAGATGCAGTAAAACATACTAGGTAAATATTTGTCACACATATGACTAAACAACAAATGCTCAATATCTTGTGATTCAGACAGAACATAATATTGTATGTTATAGAGATACCTAGGTAGTATCTGTAGCACTACATGACAGGTAATAGTGCTGTTATCTAGTGCTCTTGCTAATGTATAATATTGTGTGTTATAGAGATACCTAGGTAGTATCTGTAGCACTACATGACAGGTAATAGTGCTGTTATCTAGTGCTCTTGCTAATGTATAATATTGTGTGTTATAGAGATACCTACGTAGTATCTGTAGCACTACATGACAGGTAATAGTGCTGTTATCTAGTGCTCTTGCTAATGTATAATATTATGTGTTATAGAGATACCTAGGTAGTATCTGTAGCACTACATGACAGGTAATAGTGCTGTTATCTAGTGCTCTTGCTAATGTATAATATTGTATGTTATAGAGATACCTACGTAGTATCTGCAGCACTACATGACAGGTAATAGTGCTGTTATCTAGTGCTCTTGCTAATATATAATATTGTGTGTTATAGAGATACCTAGGTAGTATCTGTAGCACTACATGACAAGTAATAGTGCTGTTATCTAGTGCTCTTGCTAATGTATAATATTGTGTGTTATAGAGATACCTAGGTAGTATCTGTAGCACTACATAACAGGTAATAGTGCTGTTATCTAGTGCTCTTTCTAATGTATAATATTGTGTTATAGAGATACCTAGGTAGTATCTGTAGCACTACATGACAGGTAATAGTGCTGTTATCTAGTGCTCTTTCTAATGTATAATATTGTGTTATAGAGATACCTAGGTAGTATCTGTAGCACTACATGACAGGTAATAGCGCTGTTATCTAGTGCTCTTTCTAATGTATAATATTGTGTTATAGAGATACCTAGGTAGTATCTGTAGCACTACATGACAGGTAATAGTGCTGTTATCTAGTGCTCTTGCTAATGTATAATATTGTATGTTATAGAGATACCTACGTAGTATCTGCAGCACTACATAACAGGTAATAGTGCTGTTATCTAGTGCTCTTGCTAATGTATAATATTGTGTTATAGAGATACCTAGGTAGTATCTGTAGCACTACATGACAGGTAATAATGCTGTTATCTAGTGCTCTTGCTAATGTATAATATTGTGTTATAGAGATACCTAGGTAGTATCTGTAGCGCTACATGACAGGTAATAGTGCTGTCATCTAGTGCTCTTGCTAATGTATAATATTGTGTGTTATAGAGATACCTAGGTAGTATCTGTAGCACTACATGACATGTAATAGTGCTGTTATCTAGTGCTCTTGCTAATGTATAATATTGTGTGTTATAGAGATACCTAGGTAGCATCTGTAGCACTACATGACAGGTAATAGTGCTGTTATCTAGTACTCTTGCTAATGTATAATATTGTGTTATAGAGATACCTAGGTAGTATCTGTAGCACTACATGACAGGTAATAGTGCTGTTATCTAGTGCTCTTGCTAATGTATAATATTGTGTGTTATAGAGATACCTAGGTAGTATCTGTAGCACTACATGACAGGTAATAGTGCTGTTATCTAGTGCTCTTGCTAATGTATAATATTGTATGTTATAGAGATACCTACGTAGTATCTGCAGCACTATATAACAGGTAATAGTGCTGTTATCTAGTGCTCCTGCTAATGTATAATATTGTGTTATAGAGATACCTAGGTAGTATCTGTAGCACTACATGACAGGTAATAGTGCTGTTATCTAGTACTCTTGCTAATGTATAATATTGTGTTATAGAGATACCTAGGTAGTATCTGTAGCACTACATGACAGGTAATAGTGCTGTTATCTAGTGCTCTTGCTAATGTATAATATTGTGTGTTATAGAGATACCTAGGTAGTATCTGTAGCACTACATGACAGGTAATAGTGCTGTTATCTAGTGCTCTTGCTAATGTATAATATTATGTGTTATAGAGATACCTAGGTAGTATCTGTAGCACTACATGACAGGTAATAGTACTGTTATCTAGTGCTCTTGCTAATGTATAATATTGTGTGTTATAGAGATACTTAGATAATATCTGTAGCACTACATAACAGGTAATAGTGCTGTTATCTAGTGCTCTTGCTAATGTATAATAGTGTGTGTTATAGAGATACCTAGGTAGTATCTGTAGCACTACATGACAGGTAATAGTGCTGTTATCTAGTGCTCTTGCTAATGTATAATATTGTGTGTTATAGAGATACCTAGGTAGTATCTGGAACACTACATGACAGGTAATAGTGCTGTTATCTAGTGCTCTTGCTAATGTATAATATTATGTGTTATAGAGATACCTAGGTAGTATCTGTAGCATTACATGACAGGTAATTGTGCTGTTATCTAGTGTTCTTGCTAATGTATAATATTGTGTTATAGAGATACCTAGGTAGTATCTGTAGCACTACATGACAGGTAATAGTGCTGTTATCTAGTGCTCTTGCTAATGTATAATATTGTGTGTTATAGAGATACCTAGGTAGTATCTGTAGCACTACATGACAGGTAATAGTGCTGTTATCTAGTGCTCTTGCTAATGTATAATATTATGTGTTATAGAGATACCTAGGTAGTATCTGTAGCACTACATGACAGGTAATAGTGCTGTTATCTAGTGCTCTTGCTAATGTATAATATTGTGTGTTATAGAGATACCTAGGTAGCATCTGTAGCACTACATAACAGGTAATAGTGCTGTTATCTAGTGCTCCTGCTAATGTATAATATTGTGTTATAGAGATACCTAGGTAGTATCTGTAGCACTAAATGACAGGTAATAGTGCTGTTATCTAGTGCTCTTGCTAATGTATAATATTATGTGTTATAGAGATACCTAGGTAGTATCTGTAGCACTACATGACAGGTAATAGTGCTGTTATCTAGTACTCTTGCTAATGTATAATATTGTGTTATAGAGATACCTAGGTAGTATCTGTAGCACTACATGACAGGTAATAGTGCTGTTATCTAGTGCTCTTGCTAATGTATAATATTGTGTGTTATAGAGATACCTAGGTAGTATCTGTAGCACTACATGACAGGTAATAGTGATGTTATCTAGTGCTCTTGCTAATGTATAATATTATGTGTTATAGAGATACCTAGGTAGTATCTGTAGCACTACATGACAGGTAATAGTGCTGTTATCTAGTACTCTTGCTAATGTATAATATTGTGTGTTATAGAGATACCTAGGTAGTATCTGTAGCATTACATGACAGGTAATAGTGCTGTTATCTAGTGCTCTTGCTAATGTATAATATTATGTGTTATAGAGATACCTAGGTAGTATCTGTAGCATTACATGACAGGTAATTGTGCTGTTATCTAGTGTTCTTGCTAATGTATAATATTGTGTTATAGAGATACCTAGGTAGTATCTGTAGCACTACATGACAGGTAATAGTGCTGTTATCTAGTGCTCTTGCTAATGTATAATATTGTGTGTTATAGAGATACCTAGGTAGCATCTGTAGCACTACATGACAGGTAATAGTGCTGTTATCTAGTGCTCTTGCTAATGTATAATATTATGTGTTATAGAGATACCTAGGTAGTATCTGTAGCACTACATGACAGGTAATAGTGCTGTTATCTAGTGCTCTTGATAATGTATAATATTATGTGTTATAGAGATATACCTAGGTAGTATCTGTAGCACTACATGACAGGTAATAGTGCTGTTATCTAGTGCTCTTGCTAATGTATAATATTGTGTGTTATAGAGATACCTAGGTACTATCTGTAGCACTACATGACAGGTAATAGTGCTGTTATCTAGTGCTCTTGCTAATGTATAATATTGTGTGTTATAGAGATACCTAGGTAGTATCTGTAGCACTACATGACAGGTAATAGTGCTGCCCTCTAGTGCGCTTGCTAATGTATAATATTGTGTGTTATAGAGATACCTAGGTAGTATCTGGAGCACTACATGACAGGTAATAGTGCTGCCCTCTAGTGCTCTTGCTAATGTATAATATTGTGTGTTATAGAGATACCTAGGTAGTATCTGTAGCACTACATGACAGGTAATAGTGCTGCCCTCTAGTGCGCTTGCTAATGTATAATATTATGTGTTATAGAGATACCTAGGTAGTATCTGTAGCACTACATGACAGGTAATAGTGCTGCCCTCTAGTGCGCTTACTAATGGATAACATTCTTGCAAAAGGGCTGCCATAAAGTGCTCCATCTGAATCATGAAAGATAAATGTTGGGTTTCACAGCCCTTTAACTGAACATTGACATCTGTGCACAAGTGATACAGCAGTAAACAAGCCCACTGGGCAAGATGAATAAGATTAATAAAGGAGCTGCTAATTTCATCTCTTATTAGCAGCACCAAACCTTGTTTAGGGTCAGTCTCTGCATTTCTAGACTAGAGGGTGTAAATACTGCGCTGCTGTTAAAGGGACATGAAACAACATTTTTCAGACAGAGAATACTATTTTTAACAACTTTCCAATTAACTTTGTTGGTCAAATTTGCTTCTTCCTTTTTGTATCTTTTGTTGAAGAATAAGCAATGCTCTATTGGGCGCTAACTGAGCCCATAACCAAAGGCATATATGTGCAGCCACCAATCAGCAGCTAGATCTCAGTAGTACATTACTGCCCCCGAGCCTACCTAGGTATGCTTTTCTTCAAAGGATACCAAGAGAATAAAGCAAATTATAATAGAAGTAAAATGGAAAGTTGTTTAAAAGTGTTTGTACTGATATGTGAATGAAATATATTGGGTTTCATATCCCTTTAAAGTGATGGTAAATCCTAGTGTTAGTGAAATGCAAGGATTTACCATTGGAACAAATAAAGGGGACTTTTATTCATGAAGTATAAAATACTTCCTACTGAAAGATCCTTCATTTGTTCCAATCCCACCGGCAGAACACTATTTTCACTATCTGGCAGAGAGGTGACGTTTCCACCTCTTAGCCAATAGCATTGCGGGAAATTTCTGCTCTGTCTAAATCATCCCTAAATGCTTCTGACCCATGCAACAATAGTCCTCAGTTTGCCAAGACTTATCTGATTTTAGCTTAATAATGATGCCTCTCTTCAATTAGTAATAAAAAAAAAAAAAACAATATCTACGAAGAGCAATAAAGCGAGGTACGTCTGTATATATGTGCATGTGTATATCTATTTATACACACACATACAGAAACAACTAACAAGTTATTGAACTGCCGTTTGTTCCTAAGAGCACACTTCTCTTTCTATATGTATTTATAATATGACCCTGGGGAAGTCTCCCAAAGAAGTGATGGGGGGAACCAGACGTGGACTCCATGCACAATGAGCTTAGAAGAATATGGCTGCACCTAACTAATGAGGCCCAAAGAAGGCCGAAATGATCGTCTGGGGTTGTCATGTTCCTTGTTCAGAGAGGGATTACCTGGTGTTTCAGGGCTGGACTAGACTGATATACAGTATCTCACAAAAGTGAGTACACCCCTCACATTTTTGTAAATATTTTATTATATCTTTTCATGTGACAACACTGAAGAAATTACACTTTGTTACAATGTAAAGTAGTGAGTGTACAGACTGTTTAACAGTATAAATTTGCTGTTCCCTCAAAATAACTCAACACACAGCCATTAATGTCTAAACTGTTGGCAACAAAAGTGAGTACACTCCTAAGTGGAAATGTCCAAAATGGGCAAAAAGTGTTCATATTTTGTGTGGCCAATATTATTTTACAGCACTGCCTTAACCCTCTTGGGCATGGAGTTCACCAGAACTTCATAGGTTGCCACTGGAGTCCTCTTCCACTCCTCCATGACGACATCACGGAGCTGGTGGATGTTAGAGACCCTGCGCTCCCCCACCTTCCGTTTGAGGATGCTCCACAGATGCTCAATAGGGTTTAGGTCTGGATACATTCTTGGCCAGTCCATCACCTTTACCCTCAGCTTCTTTAGCAAGGCAGTGGCCGTCTTGGAGGTGTGTTTGGGGTTGTTATGTTGAAATACTGCCCTGCGGCCCAGTCTCCGAAGGGAGGGAATCATGCTCTGCTTTAGTATGTCATAGTACATGTTGGCATTCATGGATCCCTCAATGAACTGTAGCTCCCCAGTGCCGGCAGCACTCGTGCAGGCCCAGACCATGACACTCCCACCACCATGCTAGACTGTAGGCAAGAAACACTTGTCTTTGTATTCCTCAGCAAACGGTTTGCAGGCGTTCTTGTGCATCATCTTTAGAAGAGACTTCCTTCTGGGACAACTGCCATGCAGACCAATTTGATACAGTGTGCGGCATATGGTCTAAGCACTGACAGGCTGACACCCCCCCCCCCCCCCCACCCCTTCAACCTCTGCAGCAATGCTGGCAGCACTCATACATCTATTTCCTAAAGACAACCTCTGGATATGACTCTGAGCATGTGCACTCAACTTATTTGGTCGACCATGGCGAGACCTGTTCTGAGTGGAACCTGTCCTGTGAAACCGCTGTATGGTCTTGCCCACTGTGCTACAGCTCAGTTTCAAGGTACTGGCAATCTTCTTATAGCCTAGGCCATCTTTATGTAGAGCAACAATTCTTTTTTTCAGATCCTCAGAGAGTTCTTTACCATGAGGTGCCATGCTGAACTTCCAGTGACCAGTGTGAGAGTGATAACACCAAATTCAACACACCTGAGACCTTCTAACACTAACACCGGGGAGGAAAATGGCTAATTGGGCCCAATTTGGACATTTCCACTTAGGGGTGTACTCACTTTTGTTGCCAACGTGTGCTGAGTTATTTTGATGGGACAGCAAATTTACACTGTAATAGAGGCTGTACACTCACTACATTATAGCAAAGTGTTATTTTTTCAGTGTTGTCACATGAAGATATAATAAAATATTTACAAAAATGTGAGGGGTGTACTTACTTGTGTGAGATACTGTACTTCAGGGAAGTATTACTCTGTGAAAAACACAACTGGGCTAAAAGAAGCTGCTTCCAGGTAGTAAATCACCATATAATAACAATTTATGTAAGAACTTACCTGATAAATTCATATCTTTCATATTGGCAAGAGTCCATGAGCTAGTGACGTATGGGATATACAATCCTACCAGGAGGGGCAAAGTTTCCCAAACCTCAAAATTCCTAAATACACCCCTCACCACACCCACAATTCAGTTTAACGAATAGCCAAGTAGTGAGGTGATAAAGAAAGGAGTAAAAAAACATCAACAAAGGAATTTGGAAATAATTGTGCTTTATACAACGCTAGAGTCACTAGAGAGGGAGGGATAAAAATAAAAACAGCCATTTTTCACTGAAAAAAATAATCCATGAAATGAAAAGAAAAAAATTAAAACATAAGCAGAAGAATCAAACTGAAAAAGCTGCCTGAAGAACTTTTCTACCAAAAACTGCTTCCGAAGAAGCGAATACATAAAAAACGGTAGCATTTAGTAAATGTATCCAAAGAAGACCAGGTTGCTGCTTTACAAATCTGATCAACTGAAGCATCATTCTTAAAAGCCCACAAAGTGGAGACTGATCTAGTAGAATGAGCTGTAATTCTCCAAGGCGGGGCTTGACCCAACTCCAAATAAGCTTGATGAATCAAAAGCTTTAACCACGATGCCAAGGAAAACGGCAGAAGCCTTCTGACCTTTCCTAGAACCAGAAAAGATAACAAATAGACTAGTCGTCTTCCTGAAATCTTTAGTAGCTTTGACTTAATATTTCAAAGCTCTTACCACATCCAAAGAAAGTAAGGATTTCTCCAAAGAATTCTTAGGATTAGGACACAAGGAAGGGACAACAATTTCTCTATTAATGTTGTTAGAATTCACAACCTTAGGTAAGAATTTAAATTAAGTCCGCAAAACCGCCTTATGCTGATAAAAAATCAGAAAAGGAGATTCACAAGAAAGAGCAGATAATTCAGAAACTCTTCTAGCAGAAGAGATGGCCAAAAGGAACAACACTTTCCAAGAAAGTAATTTAATGTCCAAAGAATGCATAGGCTCAAATGGAGGAGCCGGTAAAGCCTTCAAAACCAAATTAAGACTCCAAGGAAGAGAGAATGATTTAATGACAGGCTTGATACGAACCAAAGCCTGTACAAAACAGTGAATGTCAGGAAACTTAGCAATCTTTCTGTGAAATAAAACAGAAAGAGCAGAGATTTGTCCCTTCAAGGAACTTGCAGACAAAACCTTATCCAATCTTGATCACCAAAAGGTTGGAAAAACAGCACACCTCTGTTTGTAGTGGGGCACGGAATAAAGGACTTGACAGGTCCCAGTCAATCCAAATATAAAGAATATTCCAGCCTCCAATTTCTTTAAAAGACCTTTATTTCATATAGGGTCCTGAGTAGAAATTACAACGTTTCAAGCCTCAACAGGCTCTTAATCATGTATGTACATGATTAAGAGCTTGTTGAGGCTTGAAACTTTGTAATTTCTACTCAGGACCCTATATGAAATAAAGGTCTTTTAAAGAAATTGGAGGCTGGAATATTCTTTATAGTTAAAACCTTATCCAAACCATCCTGAAGAAACAGTAAAATTCTAGGAATTCTGAACGAATGCCAAGCGAATTTCTGAGAACACCATGAAATATAAGTCTTCCAAACTCTATAATAAATCTTTCTAGAAACAGATTTACGAGCCTTTAACATAGTATCAATCACTGAGTCAGAGAAACATCTATGACTAAGCACTAGGCGTTCAATTTCCATACCTTTAAATTTCATGATTTGAAATCCTGATGGAAAAACGGACCGTGAGACAGAAGGTCCGGCCTTAATGGAAGAGGTCAAGGTTGGCAACCGGAAAAGATCCGCATACCAAAACCTGTGAGGCCATACTGGAGCCACCAGCAATACAAACGACTGTTCCATGATGATTTTGGAGATCACTCTTGGAAGAAGAACTAGAGGCGGGAAAATATAAGCAGGTTGGTAACACCAAGGAAGTGTCAACGCATCCACTGCTTCCGCCTGAAGATCCCTGGACAAGTACCTGGGAAGTTTCTTGTTTAGATGAGAAGCCATCAGATCTATTTCTGGAAGACCCCACATCTGAACAATCTGAGAAAACACATCTGGATGGAGGGACCACTCCCCCGGATGTAAAGTCTAACGGCTGATATAATCCACTTCCCAATTGTCTACAACTGGGATATGATGTACCGCAGAAATTAGACAAGAGCTGGATTCCGCCCAAGAAAGTATTCAAGATACTTCTTTCATAGCTAGGGGACTGAGAGTCCCACCCTGATTGACATATGCCACAGCTGTGATATTGTCTGTCTGAAAGCAAATGAACGGTTCTCTCTTCAACAGAGGCCAAGCCTGAAGAGCCCTGAAAATTGCACGGAGTTCCAAAATATTGATTGGTAATCTCGCCTCTTGAGATTTCCAAACCCCTTGTGCTGTCAGAGATCCCCTAACAGCTCCCAAACCTGAAAGACTTGCATCTGTTGTGATCACAGTCCAGGTTGGACGAACCAAAGAGGCCCTTAGAACTATACGATGATGATCTAACCACCAAGTCAGAGATAGTCGAACATTGGGATTTAAGGATATTAATTGTGATATCCTTGTATAATCCCTGCACCATTGATTCAGCATACAAAGCTGGAGAGGTCTCAAATGAAAACGAGCAAAGGGGATCGCGTCCGATGCTGCAGTCATGAGACCTAAAACTTCCATGCACATAGCTACTGAAGGGAATGATTGAGACTGAAGGTTCCGAAAAGCTGAAACCAATTTTAATTGTCTCTTGTTTGTTAGAGACATGGACACTGAATCTATCTGGAAACCTAAAAAGGTGACCCTTGTCTGAGGAATCAAGGAACGTTTTGGTAAATTGATCCTCCAACCATGTCTTTGAAGAAACAACACTAGTTGATTCATGTGAGATTCTGCAGAATGTAAAGACTGAGCTAGTACCAAGATATCGTCCAAATAAGGAAACACCGCAATACCCCGTTCTCTGATTACAGAGAGTAGGGCACCGAGAACTTTTGAAAAGATTATTGGAGCTGTCGCTAGGCCAAAAGGAAGAGCAACTAATTGGTAATGCTTGTCTAGAAAAAGAGAATCTCAGAAACTGATAATGATCTGGATGAATCGGAATATGAAGATATGCATCCTGTAAGTCTATTGTGGACATATAATGTCCTTGCTGAACAAAAGGCAGAATAGTCCTTATAGTCACCATTTTGAAAGTTGGTACTCTTACATAACGATTTAAAATTTTCAGATTCAGAATGAATTTTCTTTCTTTGGGACAATGAATAGATTTGAATAAAACCCCAGACCCTGTTCCTGAAAGGGAACTGGCATGATTACCCCTGATAACTCCAGGTCTGAAACACACTTCAGGAAAGCCTGAGCCTTTACTGGGTTTGCTGGAATTCGTGAAAGAAAAAAAATGTTCTCACAGGCGGTCTTACTCTGAATCCTATTCTGTACCCCTGAGAGACAATACTCTGAATCCATTGATTTTGAACCGAATTGGTCCAAACATCTTTGAAAAAACAAAATTTATGCTTACCTGATAAATTTCTTTCTTTTGCGATGTACCGAGTCCACGGATTCATCCTTACTTGTGGGATATCGTCCTTCTTGACAGGAAGTAGTAAAGAGAGCACCACAGCAGAGCTGTTTATATAGCTCCCCCCTTAACTCCACCCCCCAGTCATTCGACCGAAGGCCAAGGAAGAAAAGGAGAAACTATAAGGTGCAGAGGTGACTGAAGTTTACATAAAAAAAAAAAAATACTATCTGTCTTGAATAGACAGGGCGGGCCATGGACTCGGTACATCGCAAAAGAAAGAAATTTATCAGGTAAGCATAAATTTTGTTTTCTTTTGCATGATGTACAGAGTCCACGAATTCATCCTTACTTGTGGGATACCAATACCAAAGCTTTAGGATACGGATGAAGGGAGGGACAAGACCGAAACCTAAACGGAAGGCACCACTGCTTGCAAAACCTTTCTCCCAAAAATAGCCTCCGAAGAAGCAAAAGTATCAAATTTGTAAAAGGTATGAAGCGAAGACCAAGTCGCAGCCTTACAAATCTGTTCAACAGAAGCATCATTTTTAAAAGCCCATGTGGAAGCTACCGCTCTAGTAGAATGAGCTGTAATCCTTTCAGGAGACTGCTGTCCAGCAGTCTCATAAGCCAAACGGATTATGCTTTTCAGCCAAAAGGAAAGAGAAGTCGCCGTAGCCTTTTGACCCCTACGCTTTCCAGAATAGACCACAAACAAAGAAGATGTTTGACGAAAATCTTTGGTTGCCTGCAAGTTAAATTTCAAAGCACGAACCACGTCCAAGTTGTGCAACAGACGTTCCTTCTTACAAGAAGGATTAGGACACAGAGAAGGAACAACAATTTCCTCATTGATATTGCTGTTAGTAACAACCTTAGGTAGAAACCCAGGCTTGGTACGCAAAACCACCTTATCAGCATGGAACACAAGTTAAGGTGAGTCACATTGTAATGCAGATAGTTCAGAAACTCTTCGAGCTGAAGAGATAGCAACTAGGAACAAAACTTTCTAAGATAAAAGCTTAATATCTATGGAATGCATGGGTTCAAATGGAACCCCCTGAAGAACTCTAAGAACTAAATTTAGACTCCATGGCGGAGCAACAGGTTTAAACACAGGCTTAATTCTAGCTAAAGCCTGACGAAAAGCCAGAACGTCTGGAACATCTGCCAGACGCTTGTGCAACAAAATAGACAGAGCAGATATCTGTCCCTTTAGGGAACTAGCTGACAATCCTTTCTCCAATCCTTCTTGGAGAAAAGACAAAATCCTAGGAATCCTGAATTTACTCCAGGAGAAGCGTTTGGATTCGCACCAAAAAAGATATTTACGCCATATCTTATGATAGATTTTCCTGGTAATAGGCTTTCGAGCCTGAATCAAGGTATTTATGACTGAGAAACCCTGCTTAGATAGAATCAAGCGTCCAATCTCCAAGCAGTCAGTTGCAGAGAAATTAGATTTGGATGCTTGAATGGACCTTGAATCAGAAGGTCCTGTCTCAATGGCAGAGACCATGGTGGAAGAGATGACATGTCCACCAGGTCTGCATACCAAGTTCTGCGTGGCCACGCAGGCGCTATCAAAATCACTGATGCTCTCTCCTGTTTGATTCTGGCAATCAGACGTGGAAGGAGAGGGAAAGGTGGAAACACATACGCCAGATTGAACGACCAGGGTACTGCTAGAGCATCTATCAGTACAGCCTGAGGATCCCTTGACCTGGAGCTATAACGAGGAAGTTTGGCGTTCTGACGAGACGCCATCAGATCCAATTCTGGTGTGCCCCATAGCCGAACCAGCTGAGCAAACACCTCCGGATGGAGTTCCCACTCCCCCGGATGAAAAGTCTGACGACTTAGAAAATCTGCCTCCCAGTTCTCTACACCTGGGATATAGATTTCTGACAGATGGCAAGAGTGAGCCTCTGCCCATTGGATTATCCTTGAGACCTCTATCATCGCTAAGGAACTCTTTGTTACGCCCTGATGATTGATATAAGCCACAGTCGTAATGTTGTCCAACTGAAACCTGATGAATCTGGCCGAAGCCAGCTGAGGCCATGCCTGGAGAGCATTGAATATCGCTCTTAATTCCACAATATTTATCGTTAGGAGAGCCTCCTCCAGAGTCCACAAACCCTGAGCTTTCAGGGAATTCCAGACTGCACCCCAGCCCAGAAGGCTGGCGTCTGTCATCAATATAACCCATTCTGGCCTGCGGAAACACATTCCCTGGGACAGATGATCCTGTGACAACCACCAAAGAAGAGAGTCTCTGGTCTCTTGATCCAGAGTTATCTGAGGAGATAAATCTGCATAATCCCCATTCCACTGTTTGAGCATGCATAGTTGCAGGGGTCTGAGATGCAAGCGAGCAAACGGAACTATGTCCATTGTCGCTACCATTAGACCGATTACCTCCATACACTGAGCCACTGACGGCTGCGGAATGGAGTGAAGACCTCGGCAGGTGGACAAAATCTTTGATTTTCTGACCTCCGTCAGAAATATTTTCATGTCCACTGAGTCTATCAGAGTCCCTAGAAATTAAACTCTTGTGAGGGGGGAAAGAGAACTCTTTTTTACGTTCACCTTCCACCCGTGAGATCTTAGAAAGGCCAACACTAAGTCTGTGTGAGACTTGGCTAGTTGGAAGGTCGATGCTTGAATTAGAATGTCGTCTAGATAAGGCGCCACTGCTATGCCCCGCGGCCTTAGAACCGCCAGAAGGGACCCTAGCACCTTCGTGAAGATTTGTGGCGCCGTGGCCAACCCAAAAGGAAGAGCCACAAACTGATAATGCTTGTCCAGAAAGGCGAACCTGAGGAACTGGTGATGATCTTTGTGGATAGGAATGTGTAGATACACATCCTTTAAGTCCACGGTGGTGATATATTGACCCTCCTGGATCAATGGTAAGATAGTCCGAATGGTCTCCATCTTGAAGGATGGAACTCTTAGGAATTGGTTTAGGATCTTGAGATCTAGAATTGGTCTGAAGGTTCCCTCTTTTTTGGGAACCACAAACAGATTGGAGTAGAAACTTTGCCCCTGTTCTGCTTTCGGAACTGGGCAGATCACTCCCATGGTAAAAAGGTCTTCTACACAGCGTAAGAACGCCTCTCTTTTTTTCTGGTTTACAGACAATTGAGAAAGATAGAATCTCCCCCTTGGAGGAGAATCTTTGAAATCTAGAAGATACCCCTGGTTTACAATTTCTACGGTCCAGGAGTCCTGAACGTCTCTTGCCCAGGCCTGAGCAAAGAGAGAGAGTCTGCCCCCTACTAGATCCGGTCCCGGATCGGGGGCTACCCCTTCATGCTGTCTTAGTGGCAGCAGCAGGCTTTTTGGCCTGTTTACCCTTGTTCCAAGCCTGGTTAGGTCTCCAGGTTGGTTTGGATTAAGCAAAGTTCTCCTCTTGCTTTGCAGCAGGGGGAAGTGGAAGCGGGACCACCTTTGAAGTTTCGAAAGGAACGAAAATTATTTTGTTTGGTCCTCGTCTTATTTGACTTATCTTGAGGGAGGGCATGACCCTTTCCCCCAGTGATGTCCGAAATGATCTCTTTCAGTGCAGGCCCGAATAGGGCCTTAGCTTTGAAAGGGATGGTCAAAAGCTTAGATTTAGATGACACATCAGCTGACCAGGACTTAAGCCATAACGCTCTACGAGCTAAAATGGCAAAACCTGAATTCTTAGCCGCCAATTTAGCAAGATGAAAAGCGGCGTCTGTAATAAAAGAATTAGCCAACTTAAGAGCCTTAATTATGTCCAAAATATCATCTAGTGGGGTCTCCCTCTGAAGAGCCTCTTCTAGAGCCTCAAACCAAAAGAGAGCCGCAGTGGTTACAGGAACAATGCACGCTATAGGTTGAAGAAGAAAACCTTGATGAACAAAAATTTTCTTTAGGAGACCCTCTAATTTTTTATCCATAGGATCAATGAAAGCACAACTGTCTTCAATAGGTATAGTTGTATGCTTAGCCAGGGTAGAAATAGCTCCCTCCACCTTAGGGACCGTCTGCCATGAGTCCTTTATGGTGTCAGAAATGGGAAACATTTTTTTAAAAACAGGAGGGGGAGAGAACGGAATACCTGGTCCATCCCACTCCTTAGTAACAATGTCCAAAATCCTCCTAGGGACCGGAAAAAACATCAGTGTAAACAGGAACCTCTAAATATTTGTCAATTTTACACAATTTCTCTGGAACTACAATAGGGTCACAATCATCCAGAGTCGCTAAAACCTCCCTGAGCAATAAGCGGAGGTGTTCTAGCTTAAATTTAAATGCTGTCATATCTGAATCTGTCTGAGGGAACATCTTTCCTGAATCAGAAATCTCTCCCTCAGACAGCAAATCCCTCATCCCTACTTCAGAACATTGTGAGGGAATATCGGATACGGCCACTAAAGCGTCAGAAGGCTCAGCATTTGTTCTTAACCCAGAGCTACTGTGCTTTCCTTGCAACCCAGGCAGTTTAGATAAAACCTCTGTGAGGGTAGTATTCATAACTGAAGCCATATCTTGCAAGGTGAAAGAATTAGACGCACTAGAAGTACTTGGTGTCGCTTGTGAGGGCGTTACCGGTTGTGACACTTGAGAATCATCTAATGCCAAACTTTTATAAGTCAAAATATGCTGTTTGCAATTTATAGACATATCAGTACAAGTGGGACACATTCTAAGAGGGGGTTCCACAATAGCTTCTAAACAAATTGAGCAATGAGTTTCCTCAGTGTCAGACATGTTTAACAGACTAGTAATAAAGCAAGCAAGCTTGGAAAACACTTTATTTAATGAAAAAAAAAAACCACAATTTGCAAAAAAGGTACTGTGCCTTTAAGAGAAAAAAAAGGCATACACAAACTGCAAAACAGGTTAAAATTGCTTCAATTTTTCCGAAAATTTTAACAGTGTACCCACTAAGCTTTAGAAGGATTGCACCACAAGTTAATAAGCAATAAACCCCCAAATGAAAAAAAACGGATTGAAATTTGTCTAAAACCGGTTAAAAACCCTTATAAGCACCTTGCCACAGCTCTGCTGTGGCCCTACCTGCCCTTAGGAACAATAATATGGGGTTAAAGCTTCAAATAGGCCCTCAGAAGATTAACAGGACCTCAGGAGAAGTTGCTTGCTGCTTGTCTGTATAATTAAATGCGCAACTGAAACGCAAAAATAGGCCCCGCCCACCTCACTCGATGTTGCTGGGGCCTACACAAATCTAACAAACCTAGTTTGAAAACCATGTGGGTTAAAACAACCCCAAATAGCCAAATGACCCCTGAAGCAAACGTCCCATAAACAAAAAAACGTTACTCCCAGAACACACAAGCGTTTGTCCCAATTTTTCATAAACAAACTGAGTGCCCAAAAAACTTAGCCCTTTATGCAAGCTAGTAAAGCCTCTTTTACACTAGGATTACTGCTTACCCTTCCCCTAATGGGGATACTGTCAGCCTTTCTGAGTTAACACAGTCTCTGCAGAAAAATGATTGAACATACCTCATTGCTGTATAGCAAGAACCGTTCCTCACACTGAAGTTTTCCTGTACTCCTCAGCTTCTGCGGGAACAGCAGTGGACCTTAGTTACAAATGCTAAGATCATCATCCTCCAGGCAGAAATCTTCATCTATGTCCTGCCTGAGAGTAAATAGTACAACACCATTTAAAATAACAAACTCTTGATTGAATATAAAATAAAAACTAACAGTTTAACACCTCTTCTCTTTACCCTTCCTGCTTAGAGCCAGCAAAGAGAATGACTGGGGGGTGGAGTTAAGGGGGGAGCTATATAGACAGCTCTGCTGTGGTGCTCTCTTTGCTACTTCCCGTCAGGAAGGACAATATCCCACAAGTAAGGATGAATTCGTGGACTCGGTACATCATGCAAAATAAATCTTAATCTGCCCCCTACCAGCTGAGCTGGAATGAGGGCCACACGTTCATGCAGACTTGGGGGCTGGCTTTGATCTCTTAAATGGCTTGGATTTATTCCAATTTGAGGAAGGCTTCCAATTGGAAACAGATTCCTTGGGGGAAGGACTAGGTTTCTGTTCCTTATTTTGTCAAAAGGAACGAAAATGGTTAAAAGCTTTAGATTTACCTTTAGGTCTTTTATCCTGAGGCAAAAAACTCCCTTCTCCCCAGTGACAGTTGAAATTATTGAATCCAACTTAGAACCAAATAACTTATTACCTTGGAATGAAAGAGATAACAATCTGGACTTAGAAGTCATGTCAGCATTCCAAGATTTAAGCCACAAAGCTCTTCTAGCTAAAATAGCTAAAGACATGGATTTAACATTAATTTTGATGATATCAAAAATGGCATCACAAATGAAATTATTAGCATGTTGAATCAAGTTAACAATGCTAGACAATTCAGGATCCAATACTTGTTGCTCTAAAGTCTCCAACCAAAAAGTTGAAGCAGCTGCAACATCAGCCAAAGAAATTGCAGGTCTGAGAAGATGACCTGAATATAAATAGGCTTTCCTTAGATAAGATTCAAGTTTCCTATCTAAAGGATCTTTAAAAGAAGTACTATCTACTGTAGGAATAGTAGTACGTTTAGCAAGAGTAGAGATAGTCCCATCAACTTTGGGGATCTTTTCCCAAATCTCTAAAGCAACTGCTGGCAAAGGATACAATTTTTTTAAACCTTGAAGGAGGAATAAAAGAAGTACCAGGCCTATTCCATTCCTTAGAAATATCGGAAATAGCATCAGGAACTGGAAAACCTCTGGAGTAACCACAGGTTTATAAACAGAATTTAAACGTTTACTAGTTTTAATATCAAGAGGACTAGTTTCCTCCATATCCAATGTAATCAACACTCCTTTTAACAAAGAACGAATATACTCCATTTTAAATAATTAAGAAGATTTTTCAGTGTCAATATCTGAGGTAGGATCTTCTGAACCAGATAGATCCTCATCAGAGGCGGGATGGCAGACAAAGCCTTCTGAATAGAATCAGAAATAAATTCTTTTAAATTTACAGGTATATCTTGTGCATTAGATGTTGAGGGAACAGCAACAGGTAATGAACTACTACTGATGGATACATTCTCTGCATGTAAAAGTTTATCATGACAACTATTACAAACCACAGCTGGAGAAATAACCTCCACAAGTTTACAACAAATGCACTTAGCTTTGGTAGAACTGTTATCAGGCAGCAGAATTCCAACAGTGATTTCTGAGACAGGATCAGATTGAGACATCTTGCAAATGTAAGAGAAAAAACAACATATAAAGCAAAATTATCAATTTCCTTATATGGCAGTTTCAGGAATGGGAAAAAATGCAAACAGCATAGCCCTCTGATAGAGAAACAGGCAAGAGGCATATAGAAATGGGGTCTTAAATAATAAAAATATTTGGCGCCAACTATGACACAAACAGAAAAATATTTTTTGGCGCCAATAACGTCCGGAAATGACACACTCGCGTCACAGATGACGCAACCTTGTAAAAGACTAGGCGTCAACTAAGACGCCAGAAATGACGAATTTGCGTCAACAAATGTAACTTCGCGCCAAAAAAAAGTGCCAAACCATAGCTGAGAGTGTCTTAAGTAATGAAAACATATTTACCAAAAGACACCCATCCACATATAGCAGATAGCCAAACCAGTACTGAAACGGTTATCAGTAGAGGTAATGGAATATGAGAGTATATCGTCTATCTGAAAAGGGAGGTAGGAGATGAATCTCTATGACCGATAACAGAGAACCTATGAAATAGATACCCGTGAGGAAAACCATTGCATTCAATAGGTGATACTCCCTTCACAACCCTCTGACATTCACTGTACTCTGAGAGGAATCGGGCTTCAAAATGCTGAGAAGTGCATATCAACGTAGAAATCTTAGCACAAACTTACTTCACCACCTCCATAGGAGGCAAAGTTTGTAAAACTGAATTGTGGGTGTGGTGAGGGGTGTATTTATAGGCATTTTGAGGTTTGGGAAACTTTGCCCCTCCTGGTAGGATTGAATATCTCATACGTCACTAGCTCATGGACTCTTGCCAATTACATGAAAGAAAAGCTACTGAGTAGTTTGTTCCTAAGAGAGCACTTCGCTGTGTGTGTGTGTGTGTGTGTGTATGTATATATATATATATATAAATATATATATATATATATATATAGGCACTGTCTCCTTAACTCTTCCAAAGCTGGTTTTCAGCTGTGTATGGGAAGAAACCCAACAGTGTATCAGCCGGCATATTTAAAGATGAATCATAATGTAATAAAAATGCAGGAAAATAGGTTAATAAAGAGTAACATACCAGTGGGATCTTTGCTGGAGTAGTCTGGAATTGGCTACATTTTTGCCTAACCACAGAGTACAGAAGCAGTGCACAGAACAGAAATTCCACTGTAACTCACCAACTACTTGTCAGCTTGTATAAGGAGACACTGAACCTAAGGCCCTCACCAGACCCTATTGATTGCAGGCTCACAGTTTAATACACCAGTCAATGGATATGTGTGTATTGGGGGGCATGTATGTAGGCATCTGGCATGGAGTGGGCAAAGAAAAACCTTGCAGCTGTTGGAAACCATATAAGCTCAAAATCTTCCACAGACAGGTTTTTTTTATAGAAAGCTAAATAAATCTGTCATACATGGGGTTGGGAGTCTCAAGGGTTTCTTGGGATTTAGTACCGAATTTAGTGGCACAAGGCTGGATACCCAGAGTATAAATATATAAAACAAGGTTACAATTGTATTACTGTAATGAAGGTAGTGACAACATGCAACTGTTTGAAAAAAACGTTTTTCTTTCCAGACATGCTAAATCTAATATCTCCCCAACTCTTGCTACTGGTGAAATCATTGTGCTTTATTATAACAGAGAACAGCCATGTTCTGACTTATAGTAATAAAACATGCCAACCCTGTTTTGTGTTCAGCCAAGGCTACAGGTGGCCAATTTGTTGGCACATACACACCTTATCTGCTATCAACAAAAAACTGCCCAATAACTTTTAAAGGAACAGTCTACTTGAAAATGGTTATTGTTTAAAAAGATAGATCATCCCTTTATTACCCATAACCAAAACTGTATTAATAAACTTTTTACCTCTGTGATTACCTTATATCTAAGCCTCTGCAGACTGCCCCCTTATCCCAGTACTTTTTAAAAACCTGCATTTTAGCCAATTAGTGCTCCACAGGATTGAGCACAATGTTTATCTATATGGCACACATGAACTAGCACTTTCTGGCTGTGAAAAGCTAATAAAAGACAAGAAGCACCCTGCAGGGGCTTAGAAAACAGAATTTATGCTTACCTGATAAATTACTTTCTCCAACGGTGTGTCCAGTCCACGGCGTCATCCTTGCTTGTGGGAATATCTCTTCCCCAACAGGAAATGGCAAAGAGTCCCAGCAAAGCTGGCCATATAGTCCCTCCTAGGCTCCGCCCACCCCAGTCATTCGACCGACGGACAGGAGGAAAAAATAGGAGAAACCCTAGGGTGTCGTGGTGACTGTAGTTAGAGAAAATAATTCATCGGACCTGATTAAAAAAACCAGGGCGGGCCGTGGACCGGACACACCGTTGGAGAAAGTAATTTATCAGGTAAGCATAAATTCTGTTTTCTCCAACATTGGTGTGTCCGGTCCACGGCGTCATCCTTACTTGTGGGAACCAATACCAAAGCTTTAGGACACGGATGAAGGGAGGGAGCAAATCAGGTTACCTAAACGGAAGGCACCACGGCTTGCAAAACCTTTCTCCCAAAAATAGCCTCCGAAGAAGCAAAAGTATCAAATTTTTAAAATTTGGCAAAAGTGTGCAGTGAAGACCAAGTCGCTGCCTTACATATCTGATCAACAGAAGCCTCGTTCTTGAAGGCCCATGTGGAAGCTACAGCCCTAGTGGAGTGAGCTGTGATTCTTTCAGGAGGCTGCGGTCCGGCAGTCTCATAAGCCAATCGGATGATGCTTTTAAGCCAAAAGGAAAGAGAGGTAGAAGTTGCTTTTTGACCTCTCCTTTTACCAGAATAGACGAGAAACAGAGAAGAAGTTTGTCTGAACTCTTTTGTAGCTTCTAAGTAGAATTTTAGAGCACGGACTACATCTAAATTGTGTAGCAAACGTTCCTTCTTTGAAACTGGATTCGGACACAAAGAAGGTACAACTATCTCCTGATTAATATTTTTGTTGGAAACAACCTTTGGTAAAAAAACCAGGCTTAGTACGCAAAACAACCTTATCTGAATGGAACACCAGATAGGGTGGAGTACACTGTAGAGCAGATAACTCAGAAACTCTTCTAGCAGAAGAAATAGCAACCAAAAACAAAACTTTCCAAGATAACAACTTAATAGCTATGGAATGTAAAGGTTCAAACGGAACCCCTTGAAGAACTGAAAGAACTAGATTTAAACTCCAGGGAGGAGTCAAAGGTCTGTAAACAGGCTTGATCCTAACCAAAGCCTAAACAAATGCTTGAACATCTGGCACAACTGCCAGTCGTTTGTGTAGTAGGACAGATAAAGCAGAAATCTGTCCCTTTAGAGAACTCGCAGATAATCCTTTATCCAAACCTTCTTGTAGAAAGGAAAGAATCCTAGGAATCTTTATCTTATTCCATGGGAATCCCTTGGATTCACACTAGCAGATATATATTTTCCATATTTTATGGTAAATCTTTCTAGTTACCGGTTTTCTGGCTTGAACCAGAGTATCTATCACGGAATCTGAAAACCCACGCTTTGATAGAATCAAGCGTTCAATCTCCAAGCCGTCAGCTGGAGGGAGACCAGATTTGGATGTTCGAATGGACCCTGAACAAGAAGGTCCTGTCTCAAAGGTAGCTTCCATGGTGGAACCGATGACATATTCACCAGGTCTGCATACCAAGTCCTGCGTGGCCACGCAGGAGCTATCAAGATCACTGAGGCCCTCTCCTGTTTGATCTTGGCTACCAGCCTGGGAATGAGAGGAAACGGTGGAAACACATAAGCTAGGTTGAAGGTCCAAGGCGCTACTAGTGCATCCACTAGAGTCGCCTTGGGATCCCTGGATCTGGACCCGTAGCAAGGAACCTTGAAGTTCTGACGAGAGGCCATCAGATCCATATCTGCAATGCCCCATAGTTGCGTCAACTGGGCAAAGATCTCCGGGTGGAGTTCCCACTCCCCCGGATGGAATGTCTGACGACTCAAATAATTCGCTTCCCAGTTTTCCACACCTGGAATGTGGATCGCAGATAGGTGGCAGGAGTGATTCTCCGCCCATTGTATTATTTTGGTCACTTCTTTCATCGCCAGGGAACTCCTTGTTCCCCCCTGATGATTGAAATACGCAACAGTCGTCATGTTGTCTGATTGGAATCTTATGAATCTGGCCTTTGCTAGCTGAGGCCAAGCCCTGAGAGCATTGAATATCGCTCTTAGTTCCAGAATGTTTATCGGGAGAAGAGACTCTTCCCGAGACCACAGTCCCTGAGCTTTCAGGGATTCCCAGACCGCGCCCCAGCCCACTAGGCTGGCGTCGGTCGTGACGATGACCCACTCTGGACTGCGGAAGCTCATTCCCTGGGATAGGTGATCCTGGGTTAGCCACCAACGGAGTGAGTCTCTGGTCTTCTGATCTACTTGAATCACTGGAGACAAGTCTGTATAGTCCCCATTCCACTGTTTCAGCATGCACAGTTGTAATGGTCTTAGATGAATTCGCGCAAAAGGAACTATGTCCATTGCTGCAACCATCAATCCTACTACTTCCATGCACTGAGCTACGGAAGGACGAGGAATAGAATGAAGAACTTGACAAGCGTTTAGAAGTTTTGACTTTCTGACTTCTGTCAAGAAAATCCTCATTTCTAAGGAATCGATTATTGTTCCCAAGAAGGGAACTCTTGTCGACGGAGACAGGGAACTTTTTTCTATGTTCACCTTCCATCCGTGAGATCTGAGAAAGGCCAGAACGATGTCTGAGTGAGCCTTTGCCTTTGAAAGAGACGACGCTTGTACTAGAATGTCGTCCAAGTACGGTACTACTGCAATGCCCCTTGGTCTTAGAACCGCTAGAAGGGATCCGAGTACCTTTGTGAAAATCCTTGGAGCAGTGGCTAACCCGAATGGGAGGGCCACAAACTGGTAATGTTTGTCCAGAAAGGCGAACCTTAGGAACTGATGATGTTCTTTGTGGATAGGGATATGTAGATACGCATCCTTTAGATCCACGGTAGTCATAAATTGACCTTCCCGAATTGTGGGTAGAATCGTTCGAATGGTTTCCATCTTGAACGATGGTACTCTGAGAAATTTGTTTAGGATCTTTAAATCCAGGATTGGTCTGAAAGTTCCCTCTTTTTTGGGAACTACAAACAGATTTGAGTAAAATCCCATTCCTTGTTCCGCCGTTGGAACTGGGTGTATCACTCCCATCTTTAACAGGTCTTCTACACAATGTAAGAATGCCTGTCTCTTTATTTGGTTTGAGGATGAGACATGTGGAACCTTCCCCTTGGGGGTAGTTCCTTGAATTCCAGAAGATAACCCTGAGAAACTATTTCTAGCGTCCAGGGATCCTGAACATCTCTTGCCCAAGCCTGAGCAAAGAGAGAGAGTCTGCCCCCCACTAGATCCGGTCCCGGATCGGGGGCTACTCCTTCATGCTGTTTTGTTAGCAGCGGCAGGCTTCTTGGCCTGCTTACCCTTGTTCCAGCCTTGCATCGGTTTCCAGGCTGGTTTGGTCTGTGAGGTATTACCCTCTTGCTTAGAGGATGCAGAATTAGAGCCCGGTCCGTTCCTGAAATTACGAAAGGAACGAAAATTAGACTTATTCTTGGCTTTGAAAGGCCTATCTTGTGGGAGGGCGTGGCCCTTTCCCCCAGTGATGTCTGAGATAATCTCTTTCAATTCTGGCCCAAAGAGAATTTTACCCTTGAATGGGATATTAAGCAATTTTGTCTTGGATGATACATCCGCTGACCAAGACTTTAGCCAAAGCGCTCTGCGCGCCACAATTGCAAACCCTGAATTTTTCGCCGCTAATCTAGCTATTTGCAAAGCAGCATCTAAAATAAAAGAGTTAGCCAACTTAAGTGCGTGAACTCTGTCCATAACCTCCACATATGGAGTCTCTCTACTGAGCGACTTTTCTAGTTCCTCGAACCAGAACCACGCTGCTGTAGTGACATGAACAATGCACGAAATGGGTTGAAGAAGGTAACCTTGCTGTACAAAAATCTTTTTAAGCAAACCCTCCAATTTTTTATCCATAGGATCTTTGAAAGCACAATTATCCTCGATAGGAATAGTAGTGCGTTTGTTTAGAGTAGAAACTGCCCCCTCGACCTTAGGGACTGTCTGCCATAAGTCCTTTCTGGGATCGACCATAGGAAATAATTTCTTAAATATAGGACGGGGAACAAAAGGTATGCCGGGCTTCTCCCATTCCTTATTCACTATGTCCGCCACCCGCTTGGGTATAGGAAAAGCGTCGGGGTGCACCGGAACCTCTAGGAACTTGTCCATCTTGCATAATTTTTCTGGAATGACCAGGTTGTCACAATCATCCAGAGTAGATAACACCTCCTTAAGCAGTGCGCGGAGATGTTCTAATTTAAAATTTAAATGTCACAACATCAGGTTCAACGTGTTGGGAAATTTTTCCTGAATCTGAAATTTCTCCATCTGACAAAACCTCCCTCATGGCCCCTTCAGATTGGTGTGAGGGTATGACAGAACAATTATCATCAGTGCCCTCCTGCTCTTCAGTGTTTAAAACAGAGCAATCGCGCTTTCTCTGATATGCAGGCATTTTGGATAAAATATTTGCTATGGAGTTATCCATTACAGCCGTCAATTGTTGCATGGTAATAAGCATTGGCGCACTAGAAGTACTAGGGGCCTCCTGCATGGGCAAAACTGGTGTAGACACAGAAGGAGATGATGTATAACCATGTCTACTCCCTTCATCTGATGAATCATCTTGGGCAACTTCATTATCTGTGACAGTACTGTCCTTACTTTGTTTGGACGCTTTGGCACAATTATCACATAATTTAGAAGGGGGAGACACATTGACTTTCATACATATAGAACATAGCTTATCTGAAGGCACAGACATGTTAAACAGGCTTAAACTTGTCAGTAAAACACAAAAACCGTTTTAAAACAAAACCGTTACTGTCTCTTTAAATTTTAAACAGAGCACACTTTATTACTGAATATGTGAAAAAATATGAAGGAATTGTTCAAAATTTACCAAAATTGCACCACAGTGTCTTAAAGCATTAAAAGTATTGCACACCAATTTTCAGAGCTTTAACCCTTAAAATAACGAAAGCGGAGCCGGTTACAGTTTTAACCCCTCTACAGTCCCAGCTACAGCCTTTGCTGCGACTCTACCAAGCCCAGAGGGGAATACGATACCAAATGACGCCTTCTAGGAACTTTTCCAACTATTTTCAGGTCCTCACACATGCATCTGCATGACTTGCTCTCAAAAACAACTGCGCAGTAATGGCGCGAAAATGAGGCTCAGCCTACAACTGGGAAGGCCCTTCCTGACTGGAAAAGGTGTCTAACATAGAGCCTGACGTTAAAAAACGTTCCCCAAGTTTATAAGTGTGAATTATCATCATAAACATGTATAAAATGCCCAAATAAAGCAATCGATTTTGCCCATAAAAGTGTCTACCAGTTTTATAGCCCATATTAAGCCCTTTATTCTGCTTGAGACTAAGAAAATGGCTTACTGGTCCCCATGAGGGGAAATGACAGCCTTCCAGCATTAAACAGTCTTGTTAGAAATATGGCTAGTCATACCTTAAGCAGAAAAGTCTGCTAACTGTTTCCCCCAACTGAAGTTACTTCATCTCAACAGTCCTATGTGGAAACAGCAAAGGATTTTAGTTAATGTCTGCTAAAATCATCTTCCTCTCACAAACAGAATTCTTCATCTCTTTCTGTTTCAGAGTAAATAGTACATACCAGCACTATTTTAAAATAACAAACTCTTGATAGTAGAATAAAAAACTACAACTAAACACCACATACTCTTAACCATCTCCGTGGAGATGTTGCCTGTGCAACGGCAAAGAGAATGACTGGGGTGGGCGGAGCCTAGGAGGGACTATATGGCCAGCTTTGCTGGGACTCTTTGCCATTTCCTGTTGGGGAAGAGATATTCCCACAAGTAAGGATGACGCCGTGGACCGGACACACCAATGTTGGAGAAACAGGCAGATTTAGAGTTTATGAATTATAATAATTTAACAATGTTGATTATGCAAAACTGGGGAATGAATAGTAAAAGGTGTTACCTATCTTTTAAACCATAAAAAAAATAAAGTGGACTGTCCCTTTAAAGGGTAGTTTCTCTTGACTGAATATTACTGGCCCTCCTTTCACAAACCTATCAATGCTATAAAATTGTCACTCTATAGTCGTAGGCCTACTAACCAATGACATACAAGCACTCTTGCATACGTTTTTTTTTTAATCTCGGCACCCAAATTGTTTATTTGTAATAAAAGTTATTGTGATTCTCATTAAAGGACATTGTCATGCACCAAAGTCGTTAAACAAGTTAAAATATCTAAGTAAAATCTGCTTAAATGAAAGTGAAGTTAATAAGAAGTGCAACTGATACCTATGAATATCTACTGCCCACTTGTTAACTCCCACAGAGAATGTTTATTTAGCACAGGAATATCATATTTATTAAAAAAAATGCACTGGGATATGTTTTGAAATACCGTACTTTAAATGTTAGTTAAAACATCTACATCACATTTTTGGTGAGAATGTGGAGAAAAATATAAAAGAAACACAAAACAGTATATAGATTGCACTCAGATAAAAACAAATATTTTTTATTAACATACAAACAAATAACATTCACTTTTGCATTTTCACAAAGTAACTTAACTGTAACCGCTTTCCCCATTCCACAGAAATTTAGGAGAAAATAGTATTCAGATTAAAAAAAAAGCATCTATAAAAAGACACGTTTGCCTTTTAGGCTGGTGACAAGAATTTTTGGCACAGCTGGCGTCAACATTGGCAAATGCATGTGGGAATTTTTAAAGCAGAGAAACAGTACTTTTATTTTATTCAAAAAATAACGAAGAACTCCATCTCTAAAAACAGAAATGGAAGTAATTATAGATACGTACACATCTTTTCAAGTCCTGGTTTTATTTTTTGCTCGCCGTAATGGCGATCATTGTGTAGACGCCAAACTAAATTCTCCCTTATTTTCTTTTATTCTCTCTGTTTCCAAAATAAGAGAGCCAAGAATATATCCCTTCCTTGCCAAATCCCAATGGTGTTTGGCTTCACAAACTACCCTTTTTTCACCTCGTTTTCCTGCTGAATTGGAATTGTGCAGCTGGTTGTGTGATTGTTCAGAAATACCCACACCCACAGGCTAAACATTCTCCATTACCCAGTCAGCTCCTGTCATTTGCTTGGCAAGAGATATGGATGTTCAAATTATTCCGAGCTGAGCAATTTAGAAGGTGCATTTGCTCTGTTTTATCTGTGTAATGCCAGGATTCCTCTCTTGCCCTCCAGTAGAAGGCAGCTCTGACTGTACAGGACGATAACCTCTCATCAACCCGACACTGGATTCATGTAATGATAATTATCAAACACTATACACATTTATCACAAGCAACCTGTTTATAAGCATAGAGTTGCTTAAAGAGATATGGCAGTATATGCTGTAACAGTAATACAAGTCATCCTGAGTTTGCTTCTGGTGAGCATCCTATTTGGCAACCTTAAACACATAAGTAAAATATACTTTTGCTGGTGGTTGAAAACAATGGTATCTGGTACATCAGCTACTGTTCAAGTAAACTAAGTGGCTTATAAAATACTTTTGTTAACCAGATCCTGTAACTGACCTGAACCATTTTGTGCAAAATGATCTGTAACTGTATATCTTGCGAGCACACGATGTTGGAACTTAGTACAACCTTCTGTACGAATATTCTGTTTACATGTTCATGAGAAGACACCAGATATGTGTGTGTTTGTACACGTTAACATGCACTTATGAAAATGGCAGTGGAATTTTGTTGAAAATAAAACACATTTCTCAGCACTAATGATTTTTGATTCAGTTTATACAGTAGTTTCCCTCAATATACCTTTTATAAACACACATTAGCAAGAGTACTGAATAAAGCAGCACTGTTCAATTATTGAAATAAAATATGTTTTCGAGTTTCATATCAATGATGAATAAGGCTCAATGCTGCACAGCAACAAAGGGTATCACCACCATACAGTGCCTTGTTGGGGGTGGTTTGCAAACTCAAATAAAATCTAGGTTTTGTGTTCAGGATGGAGCTGGAAACGTCAGTCGCCCCAACACTCTATTTCCAAAGATTCAGAAGCATAATCAGTTTGCTAGATAACGACCCAGAGCTTTTCAACCCTAATAATCTAAGGCCACAAACAGCCCGTCATTAATTCTCTGCACCTAATTTGTTCAAGCAACATAAATAATTTAACTTTGTTCAGAATCCCTCTGCTTTATACGGACAGTCAACAGTCATAAAAAAATGTGCATCAATAAACCACATTACCCCCTTAAAAAGGATCCAAATCTTCAGTTCTCATGTTTAGCTCTAACTGCACAAGCCCTCACGGACAGCGATCAGTACCGTACGCTGTGACAGGAAGAGAGATGCAACTGCTGAGTGAAAGCTTAGGGAGAGGATTGGCAGAACCACCTGCAGCTAATTTAAATAAAAAAGCATCATACGGGGAAGCCAGAGGCACAAGCTGAAGAGGATTTGCGCACGTAGAAATAAACATAAGAATTGAAGATTCAGATCCTTTATAAAGGGGGTAATGTGGTTTATCAGCGCTAAATAATGAACTCTCCCTCCTAAGACGACATTTCTCAACAGTGAGATTTGGGTGTAGTGTATATGTCATTTACTTACAGAAACGGGAACTGTTAAAAGAAAACGGATAATGAGAGCGAGACGGATACACTTTGGTAAAGATTTGGGGGATAAAAGACAAACATAAGTTTATACAATGTGCATCGTTTGCATTTTCAACAATTAAAAAAAAAAATACAAATATGAATAAATATTTCTACAAGGAGAGACCATTTTTTTTTAATTACTTTGTTTTTGACTGTAGAGATCTCAAGACTTTCACACACAACAAATCCATATATACCCAGAACGGTCTCTATACAAACACACACACAGATTAGTGCTGACGACAAACCTAAAAAGCATCAGGGTCACTGCCCTACCTATAGAATCAGTGGTTCACATGCACTAAGGCACCAGTGGTTTCTACCTTCGTTCATAAGGCTTTAAATATAAAAGACTAGGTAGTTAATGCTATGTGAATACACAATGTTGTACAGCTTTGATCTTATTGATAATATTTTGCTTAGTCTTAATAATAATCTTTTGTCTAGTACTGGGACGAGAAGTAAACCCCAGCACTATGTCACAGTTACAGCAGATGCCCCTTGTATGGATTCCATGACTGCAGTGAAACGATTGCACAGGTCGTAAGGTGAGTGCGGACGGATTTTCGGAGGTTCCTTCAGTACGATAATGTCGTTGGAGCAGTCTAACAGCCGTGGGAGAAACTCCCCCAACTTCAGTTGCAGGTTGTCTGCAAAAAGGGGAAATACAAAAAAAATATTTTAGCTGCACTCAAGCTTATTAGTTTTGCTGCCTAACACATTGTCTTACAAAGGACAAGCAACACACTTCAGTCCTCTGTGGCTGTGAAAGGGTTAACAAGCGCACAACTTTACAAAAAGTACAGGGTCTGTGGCTAAATAAACCGTTAATAATTCAATATCATAATGAAGGTGTTAAATTCTCTATGTATGATGTGGAGAGCTGCAAGTGTCGCTGGCACAGTACAACAATAAAATAATGTGTGTGAATTCTTCACTGTCTAATAAGTACTGCTCAGTGCTAATTTGTATCCTACCCAGTGTGCTTGTGACTCTGGTGTCTGGAATTCATTGCCAGCAGAGACAGATTTCTGACAGCCCATTAATCTCGCTTTGCGCGGGCTTGGAGGGACAATGCGTATTCTAATGTGCCATAAACTGAAATCGTTATGCTTTAATCTTTCTTGGGAAGAGAAGAGAGGGGGCCGACAGTCAATAAATATGCAGGGATGTTAAAAGTGACACGGGTTATTACTGCATCAACTGCTTGTGCAGCTTAAATAGGGAAGAAAGCAGAAAATAAAACTGCATGAAAGTCAAATACACAGAGGTCAAAGTTGTTGTTGCTGACAAATTTCTGCAGTTCAGTGCAACTGCCCCGGTCATGTTCACATTTGGAACCAAAAAGCCATCATAAAAACAAAAATGTATGCTTACCTGATAAATTTCTTTCTTTCCTGGCATGGAGAGTCCACAAATCCATTCCAATTACTAGTGGGAATTAAACTCCTGGCCAGCAGGAGGAGGCAAAGAACACCCAAGCACAGCTGTTAAGTGTCACTCCCATTACACATAATCCCCAGTCATTCAGCCGAAGGAAAATGGAAAAAGAAAATGATACAAGGGTATAGAGGTGCCCGAGGTTTATACAAAAAAAGCCGCCTTAAATTAAAGGAACAGTCAACACCAGACTTTTTGTTGTTTTAAAAGATAATCCCTTAAGTACCCATTCCCCAGTTTTGCATAACCAACAGTTATAATTATACAAGTTTTACCTCTGTAATAACCTTGTATCTAAGCCTCAGCAGACTGCCCCCTTATTTCAGTTCTTTTAACAGACTTGCATTTTAGCCAATCAGAGCTGTCTCCATGGTAAATTCACGTGCTTGAGCTCAATGTTATCTATATGAAACACATGAACTAATGCCCTCTAGTGGAGAAAAACTATCAAAAGCCATTTAGATTAGAGGCGGCCTTCCAGGTCTAAGAAATTAGCATATGAACCTCCTAGCTTTAGCTTTCAACTAAGAATACCAAGAGAACAAAGCAAAATTGGTGATAAAAGTAAATTGGAAAGTTGTTTAAAATTACATGCCCTATTTAAATCATGAGTTTTTTGGACTTGTCTGTCCCTTTAAGGGCGGGTCGTGGACTCTCCATGCCAGAAGAGAAATTTATCAGGTAAGCATAAATTTTGTTTTCTTTCCAATGGCATGGAGAGTCCACAAATCCATTCCAATTACTAGTGGGAACCAAAATCCAAGCTAGAGGACACAGAATGGAAGGGAGGGAGAACAAGATATGCAGACCTAAACGGAAGGCACCACCGCTTAAATAAACTTTTCTCCCAAAGGAAGCCTCAGCCGAGGCAAAAGTATCAAATTTGTAGAATTTGGAAAAGGTATGCTATGAGGACCAAGTGGCCGACTTGCAGATCTGCTCCCCAGAAGCTTAATTTTTGAAAGCCCAAGAAGAAGAGGGACAGCCCTAGTGGAATGAGCCGTAATTCTCTCAGGAGGCTGTTGTCCAGCTGTTTTATAAGCTAACCGGATAACACTTCTCAACCAGAAAGAAAGGGAAGTAGAAGTAGACTTCTGGCCCTTATGCTTACCAGCAAAAACAACGAACAGGACAGTGGATTGCCGAAAATCTTTGGTTGCTTGCAGATAAAATATTAGAGCACGCACAACATTCAGGTTGTGCAACAGACGTCCCTTTTGAGAAGAAGGGATAGGACAAAAGGAAGGAACAATTTCTTGATTGATGTTGCGATCCAACACTACCTTAAGAAGAAATCACAACCTAGTACGAAGGACTGCCTTATCCGGGAAAATGAAGGTAAGAGGGACCACGCTGCAGAGCCGAAAACTCAGACTCCACGATCAGTAGAAAAAGCAACAAGAAACAAAACCTTGCAGGATAATAAGTTAACAACAACAGTGTGCATAGGCTTGAACGAAGCCTACTGCACAACTCTAATAAGATTAAGACTCCATGGAGGAGCAACTGATTAAAAACAGGACTGAAGCTGACTAAGGCCTAAACCAAAGATTGAACTTCTGGTACGTTAGCCAGACGGTTGAGCCCAGAATCAAAATGGCAGAGATCTGGCCTTTCAGAATCCTTACGGATAAGCCCTTCTTCAGGCCCTCTTGAAGAAAGGACAAAATGCGAGGCACTCTCGCCTGACACCAAGAGAAATCCCTAGATTCACGCCAGAAAAAGTTTGTACGCCATACGTTATGGTAAATCTGCGAGCTATCGGCTTACAATCCTGAAACATTGTATCAATCACCTTATCGGAAAAGCCTTGTCTAGACAAGACTAGGCATTCATCTCCAAACAGTCAGATTTAGAGAATCTAGATTATAATGTAGGAAAGACCCTGAAATAGAAAGTTCTTTCACATAAGGAATTTCCACGGGGGAAAGGACGACATCCATACCAGATCAGCAAACAAAATCTGCGAGGTCAAGCGAAAGCGATGAGAATCACCTAAGTCAGCTTCAGATAGATATAAGCCAAGTCCTAAAAGAGGGGAAGAAAAGAGGTGCCTGATGGTGTAATAACGCAAATACTTACAAGGAGTACAGGTACGAATATCCAAATATACTCACAAGCCCAGGTGCACATCTAGTGCAATAATCAGCAGACCGAGACAGCCTGATGAAACAGCACAACTGCTGAGAAACGCGTTGCTGTGCTCTTTTGTATTTTAATTGCTTTTAAATAAAGTACCGTCTTTTATCCACACCTTGCTTTTAGACTTTGGAATTGGTATATTAAGTATTTGAGTATACCTGTGGGTAATCCCTATAGAGAACTCTGGTTTTCTTCCCTGGGTCCGGTGACGTTTTTAGAGGTTGTACATATACATACACATATATATATATATATATATATATATATATATATATATATATATATACACACATATACACACACACATATATATATATATATATATATATATATACATACATATACACACACACACATATACAGTATATATATATATATATATATATATATATATATATATATATATATATATATACACACATATACATAAACACACACACATACATTTTTTCACGAGAACTAGAGATTAATCATTTACAATTCACTTTGCAAGTTATGTATTATAACCTGTTCTGTTTTCTCATATATAGTCACAAATTATTTCAATGACCTAATTTAGAGTCACAAATGATTTATTGTCTATAATTTTCATCTACTGAATATATATCCATTTTTTGTAATACTTTTTCAACTTTTAATGAATTTTTTTATAATTTTTTTTATATATATTTATTCAGTTGCACTTATTCACATACATTTTCCACGTTTGATTGAATTGGTGCACCCTTTTGTATACAGTTTTTTTATACAGTATTTTTCTGTACTGTAGTTGTTCCTACTCAGACAGATATGGCTAACACCTGAGGAAGGAGGGCAAACAGAGGAAACACAAAAATTAGACCAAAAAAACCCATGGAACCGCCTATTTGCGGATCCTATATCTTGATCCGATATCTTGTAAGATTGGCGTTTAGATGAAAACACCATCAGATCCAACTCCTGAACTCCCTACCCGAGAGCTACCAATGAGAATACTTCCGGATGGAATGAAATTGTGAGACTCCATCTTCATAGCTAAGGAGCTCTGAAATTTCTCCCTGGTGGCAGATATATGCCACCAAAGAAAATGTGTCCAGTTGAATTTGATAAACCAAACTCACCAAGAGACCAAACTCAGAAGAAGCCAAACTATCAGAGCATCGGAAAAAGAGCTGAAAAAAAATTATGCTTACCTGATCATTTCATTTCCATCTGTGGGAGGAGAGTCCACTGCTTCATTCATCACTTGTGGGAATTCAGAACCTGGCCACCAGGAGGAGGCAAAGACACCCCAGCCAAAGGCTTAAAGGGACACCGAACCCAAATGTTTTCTTTTGTGATTCAGATAGAGCATGCAATTTTAAGCAACTTTCTAATTTACTCCTATTATCAATTTTTCTTCGTTCTCTTGCTATCTTTATTTGAAAAAGAAGACATCTAAGCTTTTTTTGGTTTAGTACTCAGGACATCACTTTTTTATTGGTGGATGACATTATCCACCAATCAGCAAGAACAACCCAGGTTGCTCACCAAAAATGGGCCAGCATCTAACCTTACATTCTTGCATTTCAAATAAAGATATCAAGAGAATGAAGACAATTTGATAATAGGAGTAAATTAGAAAGTTACTTAAAAATGTCATGCTCTATCTGAATCGCGAATTTTTTTTTTGGGTTCAGTGTCCTTTTAAATACCTCCCCCACTTCCCTCATCCCCCAGTTATTCTGCCAAGGAAACAAGGAACAGTAGGAGAAATATCAGGGTATAACTGGTGCCAGAAGAATAAAATTAAATTTAAGTCTGCCCACCAGAAAAACGGGCGGGGGCAGTGGACTCTCCTCCCACAGATGGCAATGAAATTATCATGTAAGCATAATTTATGTTTTCCATCTTATAGGGAGGAGAGTCCACTGCTTCATTCATTACTTGTGGGAACAAATACTCAAGCTCTAGAGGACACTGAATGAAAAAAACACGAGGGTAAAAGGAGGCGGACCCTAAATTGAGGGCACCCTAGCCTGAAAACACTCAAACTCCCGACAAAAAAAACTGCTTCACCAGGAGCAGGAGGACAAAAAGGAAAAGGCACAAATAACTGCCCAACAGTTAGAACCAGCAAGGCCCTTGCTAGAGACCACTCAGAATCACTAGACTCAACCGAGCCCTGAAGAGACAAAGTCCCAGTAAAAGAACACTTATTAAACAGCGCTTACTTCCAAACAGGAAAAAGATCTTTATCACTATTGCTGGTCAGATTTCAATTAATACTCTAAACTACACACAAACTATGTCTGGTATCAAAAATACTCAAATACACAGTCTAAAATTGATTATACATTCGTCACACAATAGAATACAATAAGTTAAAAAAATTAAGGCATTAAAAGTTGATACAAATCCAAATCTAAAAGATACCGTTAGATATATTAAAATTTATGAAATTAATGAGTTTAATAACATAAATAAAATTCATACAATTAATGAAAACCGGATCTCATCTCAAACCACGAAAGTCTGGGTGTACTCGGATAAATCTGAATGATCCAAAAACCTGGTGCAGCTGTTTACCGGGGGTGTCCTTCGTGCCACCCGGAGTAGGGTAGAATCCAGAAATCTGTAAAAAACAAAGCTCAACCAGATTCAAGTGCAGATATTGGGAATAAAACACACCACGCTACTGAGTTGCACTTACAATGTTACCAATTTTATTATGCACTGCAATATAAATGTATGAAATACACGGTCCATATAAAAAACGTCTCTCTTTCCTCCAAGTCAGTCTATATATACGGCACTCACTACATGCGTGTTGACATCCCTTGAAGACTTCCGTGCCTGTGGCTTGAATTACGATCGCCGTACTGGAAAAGGAGGTACACAGTGTAGCTGCTGCAAAATCCTCTAGGGCATAGAAGGGGTTAAACTTGCCAGAATAAAAGCCAAGCCACAGGCACCGAAGTCTTCAAGGGATGTCAACATGCATGTAGTGAGTGCTGTATATAGAGACTGACTTGGAGGAAAGAGAGACGTTTTTTATATGGACCGTGTATTTCATACATTTATTTCAACCATTGGGATATGTTGCAGTGCATAATAAAATTGGTAACATTGTAAGTGCAACTCAGTAGCGTGGTGTGTTTTATTCCCAATATCTGCACTTGAATCTGGTTGCGCTTTGTTTTTTTTTTACAGATTTCTAGACAAAGTCCCGCAGGCTCTGAGCAAGCGAATAAACCCACCCCCGACCAGAAGGAAGGGAAACATCCACATTCTCCCGAAGGTAAGAAGGACTCATAAGGGAGTCCGAAAGGACCCCCAGAATACAAAAGGACTAGGGCATCTTGAGGAAAAAAAACGCCAAGGGTAACACCTAGAGAGTAAACAAGGAAGAAACAGGGCAAAACCAAAGAAAAACCCTACCGACCTAGCAGAGCACGGGAGGAAAATCCCAAGGGACCAAAGTAAAGCCCTGAAAAACTAAAGAAAGAAAGAACCCCTACCCTACGCAGAGTGCTAACTCGCACCCAGGATAGAGCAACCGAAAGACAAACCGTCCCCGGGAGCCGCAAAAAACAGCATCAGATATCTGAATATGTTCCTCCGAAATCCATAGGCTTCCTGCTGCAAAGGTGGTCTAAGCGAACACAAGGCACCAAACCTAGCCCCTCAAGCTAGTAAACTGCACAGGACTGTCTTCAGCAAGAAAAACTCCAAAGTAGTGCAGAACAACACTACCCAAGAAAAGCAGAAAAGGAAGGATAAAACCCAGAACCAGCAGAGAAAAAACTACCTGCTGAGGGATTTACTGCGAAGCCTCCCCTCTAAAGAAGGCTCACAAGATCTATGATACACAGTCAAAGTTCAACAGATCAGACAGATCCCTGACCCTCACTCCGGCAACAGACCCAGCACCAAAGTGGCTGGCAATGTCCAGAAAAAAAAAGGAATTAAGAAATTCCCAGAATCACCAAGACCATCAGGAAGGAAAAGGGAGGGAATCCAGCCCCCCAAAAAGAGCTTGGGTTCGCAGCTCCCTTCCCGATCACTAAGGACACTCCCAAAAGGAGACCCTCTACTGAACTGCAATAATGGCATGTCACAAGAAAACCAGCCATTCACTTGACATCCTGCATTCAAGGCAGGGGGGGACAACCCCACTGAACAGAGGAAGAAAGGACCTCTGAGTACCAGGCGGATATTGTGGAATGCCAAATCCCCCCAAAGGGGGGGAAATAAAAAACAGAACAGCTCACCCGCACACAGGTATGGAGTGTAAAGCTGTAGATGGACTCAAAAGATCAAGTACGGAATGAAAAACTAATCGGCCACTACGGTCGGCCCAGACGAAATGTCCCGTTCTCCGATAAGAGAGAGAAAAATCTGCTTGTAGGAACTGAAGATGTTCTGGAAACGGGAACTGGGCCGACAAAAAACAGTCCTAAGGGATCTGATACAGAACCCAAAATGTCCAGTCAAAGACAAGGACAAAAATTCCGACACCCGGAACCGGCTTATCCCTGAGGAACCACCAGGTTACCCCATCCACAGCAGACCTTGCACCACAGGCGATGCAATCCCAGTCACATCAAAGACACCTTGGACACTGAACTCTTACGTAAGTATCCCAGACACAGAGTGCTACAAAGACCCCAGCGGGATTTAAACTCCCAACCTAAAGGGTGCTAGGCAATGATAAAAGCCACACAGCGACTCTGTTTGACCGCTAAAGGCTCTAGGGACAACGTCCAAAGACTAAGGTAAACGAACAAGAGAACAGAGCCCAAACCTGGAAAATCTAGATTGAAAAAATAACAATAGTCTCCAAGATCCTCTCAGAATACACTTCCCGGAATCAGTACAGCTCTAGAATTTACGATAAACGAGCATTCTAACCCCTTGCGAATGAAAACGCAAATGCCTAAACAGAGGCAACACCCGAAAAGGAGACCATAAACTGTCGAGCTCCAAAAGTATGGGAGAAGACGAGATCCCAGAAGTGGAACAAAGACCAACAGGCCCTATCTTCCTGAAACGGATGACCAGAAAGCCAATCCCCAGGAAAAGGACAAAAGGCCCAATCAGCCTCGACCCTAAGGAAGAGGTACCGTCATCAAGGAAACAGAGTCCAAGAGGACAATCCCAAAGGAAGCCTCAAAGGAGGAGACTAGTAAGCGCCACCAGAACCTGAAACCACGGATTTCTATGGAATCCTCTGAACCTCCAACCCACTATGGGAAGGAGAAACACTCTAGCACCTGAATCAAAAGAACTTAGGAGTCTACAGATTACGCCCTAGCAGGATCCGAACCTCGGAAACCACACCAGCTAAGCATTGATAGGACAATAAGGAATGAGCACAATCCCTCTGATGCCCCCAGGAGATAAGAGGACCAGCCTGACATCCTGGAACAAAAGGCCACCTATAACTAGTAACGCAAAACAAGAAAACGAAACTCAAACAAGAGTCAACCCCTCGGCACCCCTACCGAACCAGGAATAACGGGCACCACGTGTCTGATATAGACCCCGATGGAAGGAAAACTAGTACCCGACCAGGACCAGCCTGAAGCATAGGGCACCCAAGGACTGCCCAAGGCCACAGAAAGTCGTCACCCTAGAAGGGAGAGACAATAAAACAGACAAACCATAGAACATAACACTGTCCTAACTTCCATGTAACTTCAGCGGAAGGGCCAATGGGACCACAAACGCCCAAGAAGAACGGACACACTAACAGGCACAGCCGGTCAGTGATCTAATTCTCCCAAAGCTCAAAATTGAAATAGGATACCTTAAAGGATTACTTTCTGTTATAATTTTTAAGCTAAACAACTAACATATTAAAGTTAATAAACATTAATTAAAACCTACTGACCTATATTTTCTCCAAAACGAAGTTTCATAACATTCTAAAAGTTATATCTTTTATTCGCCGATGATGTCACGTTATCCTGCCCACTATTTTCAGCACTGCATGTTCAAAATACTTAAAGCAATAACTTTGTGTTTAAAGCGCCATTTTGAAACCTAGGTACTGTAAACGGATTGGTACAGAGCAAAGGATACCCATGGAGTGGGTTTGGAAAACAATTAAATTTGCAGACAAGATTTCTGATATACGGTAGAGATATGTTAATGAAATGCTATTGATAAAAAGCGTATTTGGGGTAGTTAGTTAGTAACAGGCATAGAAAATATTTACTTAAAGTGGCCCTTTAAAGAAAAGAGTAAATTGGAGACGCAAGGAGATTACTTCTTCCCCCCCCCCCGTCTAATCCAGCTTGCCGTCCGGGACAGAAGACAGAGGACCCCTCGACCCATCAGGACTGGGATTCTTCCGCACCGTCAAAATATGCCGCAGCAGGACACGAAGGCGCACCAGTCTATAACGAAAGGCAAGACTTACCTCCGTTGGGGCAACTGACGACCCTAACAATTGGGCCCCTGAAGCTTCAGAGAAAAAAGCTTCCCCAGAGGGCTGATCTGACTCAGACGATCCCCCGTCTGACGAGTCCTGGTTAACAGAACACAGACAATATCTCTTCAACATCTCCCTTCCTGGAAGATGTAAATGCGCCAATGCCATAGATATGGTCACGCGGAAAGTGCCGTAAACTCTAGAGGAAACAAGCCGGGACACCTGCTTGCATAGCCAAAGAAGGTTCTAGGTTACTCGCCTCGCAGGATATGGGGTCCCCAGAGGCGGAAGACTCGGCGGACTCTAAGTTCCCTGTTGTTTCGGGAGAAAAGTGCACTCTAAAGCGGCATGCGGAACATAACTGATGGGCGTGGATTACCCGGGCCATTTCATACTCTGTGCAAGAAGTAGAATCTGAATCTGAGACATCCGTCTCCAAAAAATGAGAACCTCCCATAACTTGGATAGAAATTATGGATAGGAAAAATAAAAACGGCACCTTACACCTCCAATGGCTGAGGCCCTCATGACCTCCTATGACCCAGACAACTAGCGAAACAGACTCTCCTCTTCGCCACGCGGTCAGGAATACGGAAATGGAGACTAGACATGCGATCACCGTGCAGGCCTGGAAAAAAAAAAGCGATCCAAGGCCACAAGGACCGCGCAGCCTGATAAAGACCGTTATGTTCCGACAGCCACGAGCCCAAGAGACACTACACATTAGCAGACAGAATCACATAACAAACATGATTAAAGTCCCCCCTGTTCAATACCCTCCTGAGGAGATATTAACCCTTGATTCCAAAAGATAAAGGAGTCCCACTGAGACCATGCTTCTTTGTTTACATTACACTTCACACATTGGAGTAAAATGAAACGATCTTACCGGAATCCACGCCGTGGAACAGGAACACAGCCTTTCAAGTGTGAGAAATGGTAGCCTTGCTTCTGACATGGACTTGAACAAAGCAGGCAGCGAAACTTGTCAATGCTGATTGCCAAGGAGCTGTTAATATGAGTCGGGATGGTTTCGCAGAAAGACTCTCTTTGCATCTCCGGACTCTAACTTTCATCCATGCTCTCACTTAGAGGCTGACAGGACTACTTAAAACTCCAGTCCCATTTCGAAGAGTACTACCCTCCATAAGAGACTTCTTAATCTTCCAACAATTCTCTGCCAACCTTCTGTGAAGAAAGGCAAAGAATGACAAGGGGATGAGGGAAGTGGGGGAGGTATTTAAGCCTTTGGCTGGGGTGTCTTTGCCTCCTCCTGGTGGTCAGGTTCTGAATTCCCACAAGTAATGAATGAAGCAGTGGACTCAAATCCAATTAGGATGGGGGGAAAAAAAAACACTCGCTTGAGCGCAATTGGATTTAACGTGCGTCAGGATAGTGCAACTTTAGAGCTCTGCACAAAACATAAAAAAGCATAATTTATGTAAGAACTTACCTGATAAAATCATTTCTTTCATATTGGCAAGAGTCCATGAGCTAGTGACGTATGGGATATACAATTCTACCAGGAGGGGCAAAGTTTCCCAAACCTCAAAATTCCTATAAATACACCCCTCACCACACCCATAATTCAGTTTAACGAATAGCCAAGTAGTGGGGTGATTGAATAAGGAGTAAAAAGCATACAAAAAGAGGAACTGGAAATAAAATTGTGCTTTTTATACAAATATCATAACCATCATAAAAAAGGGTGGGCCTCGTGGACTCTAGCCAATATGAAAGAAATTAATTTATCAGGTAAGTTCTTACATAAATGATGTTTTCTTTCATGTAATTGGCAAGAGTCCATGAGCTAGTGACGTATGAGATAGAAATACCCAAGATGTGGGAGACCACAGAAGAGTAACTAGAAAGGGAGGGATAAAATAAAAACATATTTCCGCTGAAAAAAATAAAGCCACAAAAAAAGAAGTCTTTCTTATAAATTTCACATACATTTCAAGAAATAAACAAATCATAAGCAGAAGAATCAAACTGAAACAGCTACCTGAAGGCTGCTTCAGAAGAAGCAAATACATCAAAATGGTAAAATGTAGTAAATGTATGCAAAGAAGACCAAGTTGCTGCTTTGCAAATCTGATCAACCGAAGCTTCATTCTTAAAATCCCAAGAAGTGGTAACTGATCTAGTAGAATGAGCTGTAATTCTCTGAGGCAGAGACTGTCCCGCCTCTAAATAAGCCTTGTGATTTAAAAGCTTTAACCAAGATGCCAAAGAACTGGCAGAGGCTTTCTGACCTTTCCTAGGACCAGAAAAAACAACAAATAGACTAGAAGTCTTCATGAAATCTTTAGTAGCTTCAACATAATATTTCAAAGCTCTTACAACATCTTAAGAATATAGAGATATTTCAAGAGTATTCTTGGGATTAGGACACAAGGAAGGAACAACAATTTCCCTACTAATGTTAGAATTCACAACCTTAGGAAGAAATCAAAAACAAAATCTGCAAAACAGCCTTATCCTGATGGAAAATCAGAAAAGGAAACTTACAAGAGAGAGCAGACAATTCAGAGACTCTTCTAGCTGAAGAGATAGCCAAAAGGAACAACACTTTCCAAGAAAGTAGTTTAATATCCAAAAAATGCATAGGCTCAAAAGGTGGAGCCTGCAAAGCCTTCAAAACCAAATTAAGACTCCAAGGAGGAGAAATTGATTTAACAACAGGCTTGATACGAACCAAAGTCTGAACAAAACAATGAATATCAGGAACTTTAGCAATCTTTCTATGAAATAAAACAGAAAGAGCAGAGATCTGTCCCTTCAAGGTACTTGCAGACAAACCTTTATCCAAACCATCCTGAAGAAACTGTAAAATTCTAGGAATCCTAAAAGAATGCTAAGAGAATTTGAAAAAAAAAACACCATGAAATATAGGTTTTTCCAAATCCGATAATAAATCTTCCTTGAAAAACACTTACGAGCCTGTAGCATAGTATTAATCACTGAGTCAGAGAAACCTCTGACTAAGTACTAAGCGTTCAATTTCCATACCTTCAAATTTATCGATTTGAGATCCTGATGGAAAAACGGCCCTTGAGACAGAAGGTCCTGCCTTAAAGGAAGTGGCCAAGGCTGGTAACTGGACATCCAGACAAGATTTGCATACCAAAACCTGTGAGGCCATGCTGGTGCAATCAGAAACACATGCGATTGGGCCAATATGATCTTGGAGATCACACTTGGAAGAAGAACTAGAGACAGAAAAATATAAGCAGGTTGGTAAAACCAAGGAACTGCTAACGCATCCACCATCTCCGCCTGAGGATCCCTGGACCTGGAAAGTACATGGGAGGCTTCTTGTTTAGATGGAAAAGCCATCAGATCTATTTCGGGGAGACCCCACATTCTGCCCAAGAAAGTATCCAAGATACTTCTTTCATCGCTAAAGGACTGTGAGTCCCCCCTTGATGATAGACATATGCCACAGTTATGATATTGTCTGTCTGAAAACGAATGAATAATTCTCTCTTTAATAGCGGCCAAGCCTGAAGAGCCCTGAAAATAGCACAGAGTTCTAAAATATTGATTGGTAACCTCGCCTCTTGAGGATTCCAAACTCCTTGTGCTGTCAGAGACCCCCAGAAAGCTTCCCAACCTGTGAGACTTGCATCTGTTGAAATCACAGTCCAGGCAGGACGAACAAAAGAGGCCCCTTGAATAATCTGATGATGGACTAACCACCAGGACAGAGAGAGTTTAATGCTGGGATTTAAGTATATCAACTGTGATATCAGAGTATAATCCCCGCACCATTGATTCAGCATGCAAAGCTGCAGAGGTCTCATATGAAAACGAGCAAAGGGGATATCGTCTCCGATGCTGCAGTCATGAGACCTAAAACTTCCATGCACATAGCCACTGAAGGGAATGATCAAGACTGAAGGTTTCGACAGTCAGAAACCAATTTCATTCGTCTCTTGTCTGTTAAAGACAAAGTCATGGACACTGAATCTATCTGGAAACCTAAAAAGTTGACCCTTGTCTGAGGAATCAAGAAACTCTTTGGTAAATTGATCCTCCAACCATGTCTTTGAAGAAACAACACAAGTTGATATGTGTGAGATTCTGCTAAATGAAAAGATTGAGCCAGAACCAAGATATCGTCCAAATAAGGAAACACCGCAATACCATACTCTCTGATTACAGATTGAAGGGCACTGAGAACCTTCAAAAAGATTCTTGGAGCTGTTGCTAGGCCAAATGGAAGAGCAACAAACTGGTAATGATGGTCTAGAAAAGAGAATCTCAGAAACCGATAGTGGTCTGTATGAATTGGAATATGAAGATACGCATCCTGTAAGTCTATTGAGGACATTTAATGACCTTGCTGAACAAAAAGGCAGAATAGTCCTTATAGTCACCATCTTGAAAGTTAGGACTCTTACAAAATGATTAAAAAAACTTCAGATCCAGAACTGGTCTGAAATAATTTTCCTTATTCAGGACAATGAATAGATTTGAATAAAAACCCAGACCCTGTTCCAGAATTGAAACTGGTACAATCACTCCTGAAAGCTCTAGATCTGAAACACATTTTAGAAAACCATGAGCTTTCACAGAATTTGTTGGAACTTGAGAAAGAAAAAAAATCTCACAGAAGGTCTTATTCTGAAATATATTCGATACCCCTTGGAGACAATATTCTGAATCCAATGATTCTGAATGGAAGAAATAATTTCAATCTGCCCCCCACCAGCAGAACTGGATCGAGGGCCGCACCTTCATGCAGTCTTGGGGGCTGGCTTTGGTTTCATGTAAGGCTTGGATTTATACCAACTTCCAATTGGAGCCAGAGTCTTTGGGGGAAGGAATGGTTTTCTGTTCTCTATTCTGACAAAAGGAACGGAACCAATTAGAAACTTTAGATTTGCTTTTAGACTTTTTATCTTGAGGCAAAAAACTCCCTTCTCCCCAGTAATAGTGGAAATAATTGAATCTAACTGAGAACTAAACAAATTATTACCCTGGAATGAAAGAGACAGTAACCTAGATTTAGATACCATGTCAGCATTCCATGATTTGAGCCATAAAGCTCTTCTAGCTAAAATAGTCAAAGACATAGATTTAACATTAATCTTGATGATTTTAAAAATAGCATCACAGATAAAATGATTAGCATGTTGATGCAAACTAACAATGCTATGCAAATCAGGGTCTTTTTCTCATTGTGCTAAGCTATCCAACCAAAAAGTTGATGCAGCCGCAACATCAGCCATAGAAATGGCAGTTCTGAGCATATAGCCAGAATGCAAAACAGAATTTATGCTTACCTGATAAATTACTTTCTCCAACGGTGTGTCCGGTCCACGGCGTCATCCTTACTTGTGGGATATTCTCTTCCCCAACAGGAAATGGCAAAGAGCCCAGCAAAGCTGGTCACATGATCCCTCCTAGGCTCCGCCTACCCCAGTCATTCGACCGACGTACAGGAGGAAATATGCATAGGAGAAACCATATGATACCGTGGTGACTGTAGTTAGAGAAAATAATTCATCATACCTGATTAAAAAAACCAGGGCGGGCCGTGGACCGGACACACCGTTGGAGAAAGTAATTTATCAGGTAAGCATAAATTCTGTTTTCTCCAACATAGGTGTGTCCGGTCCACGGCGTCATCCTTACTTGTGGGAACCAATACCAAAGCTTTAGGACACGGATGAAGGGAGGGAGCAAATCAGGTCACCTAAATGGAAGGCACCACGGCTTGCAAAACCTTTCTCCCAAAAATAGCCTCTGAAGAAGCAAAAGTATCAAATTTGAAAAATTTGGCAAAAGTGTGCAGTGAAGACCAAGTCGCTGCCTTACATATCTGGTCAACAGAAGCCTCGTTCTTGAAGGCCCATGTGGAAGCCACAGCCCTAGTGGAGTGAGCTGTGATTCTTTCAGGAGGCTGCCGTCCGGCAGTCTCATAAGCCAATCGGATAATGCTTTTAAGCCAAAAAGAAAGAGAGGTAGAAGTCTTGTTAGAAATGTGGCCAGTCATACCTCAAGCAGAAAAGTCTGCCAACTGTTTCCCCCAACTGAAGTTACTTCATCTCAACAGTCCTGTGTGGAAACAGCAATCGATTTTAGTAACGTTTGCTAAAATCATCTTCCTCTTACAAACAGAAATCTTCATCTCTTTTCTGTTTCAGAGTAAATAGTACATACCAGCACTATTTTAAAATAACAAACACTTGATTGAAGGATAAAAACTACATTTAAACACCAAAAAACTCTTAACCATCTCCGTGGAGATGTTGCCGGTGCAACGGCAAAGAGAATGACTGGGGTAGGCGGAGCCTAGGAGGGATCATGTGACCAGCTTTGCTGGGCTCTTTGCCATTTCCTGTTGGGGAAGAGAATATCCCACAAGTAAGGATGACGCCGTGGACCGGACACACCTATGTTGGAGAAATAAGCTTTCCTTATATAAGATTCAATCTTCCTATCTAAAGGATCCTTAAAAGAGGTACTATCTTCCATAGGAATAGTAGTACGTTTAGCAAGAGTAGAAATAGCCCCATCAACCTTAGGGACTTTTCCCCAAAACTCTAATTTAGCCACTGGCAAAGGAAACTTTTTAAACATTGAAGGAGGAACAAAAGAAGTACCAGGCTTAGACCATTCCTTAGCAATCACATCAGAAATAGCATCAGGAACAAGAAAAACCTCAGGAGTAGTCACAGGAGGTTTATAAACAGAATTTAAACGTTTACTGGATTTATTATCAAGAGGATCAGACTCCTCAATATCCAATGTTATTAACACTTCTTTTAATAAAGAACAAATATACTCAATCTTAAAAAGATAAGATGATTAATCAGTGTCAATGTCTGAAGTAGGATCTTCTGAGTCAGAGAGATCCTTATCAGAGGATATATCAGTATGTTGCCGGTCATTACAAACTTCATCAGTATTATGAGAAGTTTTAAAAGACCTTTTACGTTTATTTGAAGGCAGTATTGCAGCCATAGCCTTCTGTATCGCATCAGCAATATAATTTTTCATATCAACAGGGATATCATGTACTTTAGATGTTGAAGGAACAACAGATACTGTACTAGCACTAATAGAAACCTTTTCTGCATTCAAAAGCTTATCATGACAACTGTTACATACTACAGCTGGAGATATGATCTCCACTAGTTTACAACAGATACACTTAGCTTTGGTAGAACTGTGTTCAGGCAGCATGGTTCCTACAGCAGATTCTGAGACAGGATCAGATTGAGACATCTTGTAAAATTTAAAAAAAGAAAAATAACATTAAACAGAAATATCTTATTTCCACATATAGCAGTTTTAGGAATGGGAAAAAATGCAAATGCTAAAATTGGCAAAAAAAAGCAAATGGCATAGCCCTCTAAACATAAAGAAGGCAAGGAGCATATAGGAAGTGAGGTAAAACAAAACTACATTTTTTGGCAGCAAGTATGACGCACGACGCAAAAGAAAGTTGAGAAATTTTTTGGCGGAAACAAACATCCGGAAATTACGCAACTCCCATCATAATCACAATTTCATGCCAAACAACCTAGCGTCAACTAAGATGCAGGAAATTACGAACTTGCGTCATGACAGACGCACATTCGCGCCCAAAAGATTTCTAGCGCCAAGAACGCCGCAATAACAGCATTTTGCACCCTTTGCGAGCCTAATTTGCCGGAAAGTTTTCCAAGAAAAAAACAAGTCAAATTGAAAAAAAGAGACTATACCCCAGGAAAAACAAGCTTCCTAAACATGATTCCCATAACGAAACTGCTGGACTGCAAAGGGAAATATACATAGACCTGACTCATGGCAAATATAAGTAAAATACATATATTTAAAACTTTATATTAATACATGAAGCACCAAACCATAGCCGAGAGTGTCTTAAAATAATGAAACCTACTTACTGAGACAGCCATCCACATATAGCAGATAGCCAAACCAGTACTGAAAGCTATCAGCAGAGGTAATGGTATATAAGAGTATATCGTCGATCTGAAAAGGGAGGTAGGAAATGAATCCCTACGACTGATAACAGGGAACCCTTGAAAAGATTTCCCACAAGGAAAACCATAAAATCAAACAGGCGATACTCTCTTCACATCCCTCTGACACACCCTGTACTCTGAAATGAATTGGGCTTAGAATGCTTAGAAACGCTTATCATAGAAGAAATCATAAAAATCAAGCACAAACTTTCTTCACCACTTCCATAGGAGGCAAAGTTTGTAATACTGAATTGTGGTGTGGTGAGGGGGGTATTTATAGGCATTTTGAGGTTTAGGAAACTTTGCCCCTCCTGGTAGGATTGTATATCCCATATGTCACTAGCTCATGGACTCTTGCCAATTACATGAAAGAAAAGAAAATTTATGCTTACCTGATAAATTTATTTCTTTTTTGACACGATGAGTCCACGGATCATCTTAATTACTATTGGGAATACCACTCCTGCCCTGCAGGTGGCGGCAAAGAGCACCACAGCAAAGCTGTTAAATATCACCTCCCTTCCCTCCCAACCCAGTCATTCAACCAAAGTAAAGGAGAGAAAGGAAGTAACAAGGTGCAGAGGTGTCTGAAGTTTATAACCAACAACCTGTCTTTCAAAAAAGGGCGGGCCGTGGACTCGTGTCAAAAAAAATATTTATTAGATAAGCATAAATTTTCTTTTCTTTTTAATGACACTATGAGTCCAAGGATCATCTTAATTACTATTGGGAATCAATACCCAAGCTTGAGTACACAGATGATACGGGAGGGACAAGACAGGGAACCTAAATGGAAGGCACCACTGCTTGAAGAACCTTTCTCCCAAAAGCCGCCTCAGCCGAGGCAAAAAAAGTCAAATTTATAAAATTTTGAAAAAAGTGTGAAAGAGAAGTAGTTATAGCTTTCTGTCCCTTACGTTTTCCTCAGAAAACCACAAAGCAGAAGACTGACAAAAATCCTTAGTCGCCTGCAGGAAAAACCTTAAGGCACGAACCACATCCAAATGGTGTAGAAGCCGTTTCTTCTGAGGGATTAGGGCTATGTAAAAAGGCGTGCAAACAATGTTGCGTAGCTTAGCTCCGCCCATCGTGGACGTATCAAGATAAACCTCCCGGGAGGCTAAAACTTTGTCAAAATAGAGCCGTCGGGAGAATTAACACCCATCATGGCGAATTTAAGAGCCAAACCTCCCGGTCAGCTAGTAATGTGAAATAAAGCCGTTGGGAGTAGGAAATTGCAAAATCATGGCTAGAAAAATAAAAAACAAGGCTAGAAAAATAAAGCCGTTTTAAATATAACACTGCTTATTAAGTAAAGTGTAGCTCAGTGATTCTTAGCTATGATGTCTACGTAACAATCCTAACCTCCCGGTCGGCTGCTAAAGTAAAATAAAGCTGTTGGGAGTTGCTATCATGTCGAAATCACCAAACCTAAACAAGAGAGCCACTTCTCCACTTCCCCAGTGCCTGCAGTAACTGCCCTATGACTTATCACTCCTAGAGATAATGTCATCTTGTGTCCATGTATATCATAAAGTGCCAATTTTTCTGTGTACATACCCCAGAAAATAAAACTTAGCACTTACCTTAGAAATCTGCCCGGCAGTAAGGCAGCTCACCCGGCTTGCGAGGTCCTCTCCCTCACATTGGCCTGTGGAAACAAAAAGTACTGAGTATTTCTCCCTCAGACTCACAAACAGGGCAGCATACAATTTATGGGAGGCGCAGTGACAATTATGTCCCACCAGTTCCCATTGCTCTAAAGCCACTACTGCTCTACTGAAGAGACTACTGGACTACGGCTACACCCTAGGACAAAGCAGCACAATCTTGCACCACTTTAAAAATAATAAACTCTTGATTGAAGAATCTTATCTAACATCTAACTTTACCACTTCCTAGCACTAACATAGGCAAAGGGAATGACTGGGTTGGGAGGGAAGGGAGGTGATATTTAACAGCTTTGCTGTGGTGCTCTTTGTCGCCTCCTGCAGGGCAGGAGTGGTATTTCCAGTAGAAATTAAGATTATCCTTGGACTCATTGTGTCATAAAAAAGAAATACACACAGCAGCACATACGCACACACACACGTGGAGTCCTTTGCAGTCAAGTAGCTGAAAACATGAAAAAACATTTATGCAATATTCATATTTAATAAACTATAATTAACTATCTAATTAATGTAAATAATATGAATATGATATACACACGCCGTGAGTAAGCAGACTTGTCTCTAGAGGTGACCCGCATGTGACACACTGAGTCAGACTTGTCTCTAGACCTGACCTGAATGTGACACACAGTGAGTCAGCAGACTTTTAAGTGACACACTGAGTCAGACTTGTCTCTAGAGGCGTCCTGTATGTAAGTGACATGCTGTGAGTCAGCAGACTTGTCTCTAGAGGTGACCCGCATGTGACACACTGAGTCAGACTTGTCTCTAGAGGCGTCCTGTATGTAAGTGACACGCTGTGAGTCAGCAGACTTGTCTCTAGAGGCGTCCTGTATTTAAGTGACACACTGTGAGTCAGCAGACTTGTCTCTAGAGGCGTCCTGTATTTAAGTGACACACTGGGAGTCAGCAGACTTGTCTCTAGAGGCGTCCTGTATGTAAGGGACACACTGGGAGTCAGCAGACTTGTCTCTAGAGGCGTCCTGTATGTAAGTGACACACTGGGAGTCAGCAGACTTGTCTCTAGAGGCGTCCTGTATGTAAGTGACACACTGGGAGTCAGCAGACTTATCTCTAGAGGCGTCCTGTATTTAAGTGACACACTGGGAGTCAGCAGACTTGTCTCTAGAGGCGTCCTGTATTTAAGTGACACACTGGGAGTCAGCAGACTTGTCTCTAGAGGCGTCCTGTATTTAAGTGACACACTGGGAGTCAGCAGACTTATCTCTAGAGGCGTCCTGTATTTAAGTGACACGCTGTGAGTCAGCAGACTTGTCTCTAGAGGTGTCCTGTATTTAAGTGACACACTGTAAGTCAGCAGACTTGTCTCTAGAGGCGTCCTGTATTTAAGTGACACACTGTAAGTCAGCAGACTTGTCTCTAGAGGCGTCCTGTATGTAAGTGACACACTGTGAGTCAGCAGACTTGTCTCTAGAGGCGTCCTGTATGTAAGTGACACACTGGGAGTCAGCAGACTTGTCTCTAGAGGCGTCCTGTATGTAAGTGACACGCTGTGAGTCAGCAGACTTGTCTCTAGAGGCGTCCTGTATTTAAGTGACACACTGGGAGTCAGCAGACTTATCTCTAGAGGCGTCCTGTATTTAAGTGACACACTGTAAGTCAGCAGACTTGTCTCTAGAGGCGTCCTGTATGTAAGTGACACGCTGTGAGTCAGCAGACTTGTCTCTAGAGGCGTCCTGTATGTAAGTGACACACTGTAAGTCAGCAGACTTGTCTCTAGAGGCGTCCTGTATGTAAGTGACACGCTGTGAGTCAGCAGACTTGTCTCTAGAGGCGTCCTGTATTTAAGTGACACACTGTGAGTCAGCAGACTTGTCTCTAGAGGCGTCCTGTATGTAAGTGACACGCTGTGAGTCAGCAGACTTGTCTCTAGAGGCGTCCTGTATTTAAGTGACACACTGGGAGTCAGCAGACTTGTCTCTAGAGGTGTCCTGTATTTAAGTGACACACTGTAAGTCAGCAGACTTGTCTCTAGAGGCGTCCTGTATGTAAGTGACACACTGTGAGTCAGCAGACTTGTCTCTAGAGGCGTCCTGTATGTAAGTGACACGCTGTGAGTCAGCAGACTTGTCTCTAGAGGCGTCCTGTATGTAAGTGACACACTGTAAGTCAGCAGACTTGTCTCTAGAGGCGTCCTGTATGTAAGTGACACGCTGTGAGTCAGCAGACTTGTCTCTAGAGGCGTCCTGTATTTAAGTGACACACTGGGAGTCAGCAGACTTGTCTCTAGAGGCGTCCTGTATTTAAGTGACACACTGGGAGTCAGCAGACTTGTCTCTAGAGGCGTCCTGTATTTAAGTGACACACTGGGAGTCAGCAGACTTGTCTCTAGAGGCGTCCTGTATTTAAGTGACACACTGGGAGTCAGCAGACTTGTCTCTAGAGGCGTCCTGTATTTAAGTGACACACTGTGAGTCAGCAGACTTGTCTCTAGAGGCGTCCTGTATTTAAGTGACACACTGGGAGTCAGCAGACTTGTCTCTAGAGGCGTCCTGTATTTAAGTGACACACTGGGAGTCAGCAGACTTGTCTCTAGAGGCGTCCTGTATTTAAGTGACACACTGGGAGTCAGCAGACTTGTCTCTAGAGGCGTCCTGTATTTAAGTGACACACTGGGAGTCAGCAGACTTGTCTCTAGAGGCGTCCTGTATTTAAGTGACACACTGGGAGTCAGCAGACTTGTCTCTAGAGGCGTCCTGTATTTAAGTGACACACTGTAAGTCAGCAGACTTGTCTCTTGCATGCAAGACATTGTGATTGAATCTTCCTAACTCATTAGTAAAGCCATGTTGAGGCTTTATTACCATTGCTTGATCTTTTGGATCATTTTTATGATCTTGCCAGCTGGAAGAACTACATATACCAGGGGGAATCACCATAGGTCGTCTTGTAAACTCTTGTACAAGTAAAGAAGTCTCATTGCAGTCTTTTGTCTAGAAGCCATTAGTTACACCAGAGCTTAGTTATGAGTTTCATTTGTAAAGGTAGCTCAGTGCCCTGGAAGAATCATCACTTTTCTTATTTCTTTGCAAAAAGGTTTTTTGATTTCCAAGTGATTAAATTAACTCAGAAGGTCTAAATCCTGAGCTCACATCTAAGTTAGCCCCTAACGCACCAAATAAAGGAGGCGTTGTCTCTAATGTGCAAAACAATAAGTACTCTTTCTTGTAATGTATAAAAGTTAAACCTGAATTTTCTAGAGCAATAGGGGAGTTACAAAGACTGAGGGCCCCAAAACTCCTGACTTATCAAATGTACAGTAGTGTAACATTTCTGAGGTTTCATTTCCCCGGCTCATTTTCTGCATAGAAATTATACATGTAAAATCACACGTTCACTTGCTCACCATCTAGATCTTGTCCTAGGTAGGAGCACCAGCGACTTCTCATTTCTTCTATGGCGGCCAGGTCTTCCTGGGAAGTACTGTTATTGAAGATAAGCTGCATGCAGGGAATTATTAAGTCATTCATGATGCCGACGCCTTCAGTCACGTGCTCTTCCTGACCGCTCTCAAACAAAATGGCCGCCGTATCATTTAAGTCCTGTGGAAGGTAAACAGCTGAGTTAGTGCTCAACCGTAGCAGATTTACATGTGCAGCAAACATAGCAGATGTAGTTCAGACTCTGCTGATATATTAATAATCTATTTAAAGAATGTAGCAAAATTGTTTACTGTCCCTTTAAAAAGGGACACAAGGAATGAAAGGGCCACTATAGGTAAAAAAAAAAAAAGTACATTTTTTAATTCGTTACCGCATGTAATATTATTACTATTGACCCTCCAAGTCTGTGTGTTTAATTTCTTTGCAGGAATTACAGTACCGATCAGAAGCCGCAGAGAACAGATGATGCTGAGCAGAAACGGACGCTAACCCAGTCAGCAGCGCTAGATGCACAACACTCTGTGAGGGGTTTAACACTTAGTTGCACGGTCGCTAGTGATAAATGCTTTAAAGGGACACTCTAGGCCAAAATAAACTTTCATAATTCAGATAGAGCATGTAATTGTAAACAACTTTCCAATTTACTTTTATCACCAATTTTGCTTTGTTCTCTTGGTATTCTTAGTTGAAAGCTTAACCTAGGAGGTTCATATGCTAATTTCTTAGACCTTGAAGGCCACCTCTTTTCAGAATGCATTTTAACAGTTTTTCACCACTAGAGGGTGTTAGTTCATGTGTTTCATATAGATAACACTGTGCTTGTGCAGTTATCTGGGAGCAGGCACTGATTGGCTAGACTGCAAGTCTGTCAAAAGAACTGAAATAAAGGGGCAGTTTGCAGAGGCTTAGATACAAGTTAATCACAGAGGTACAAATAGTATTAATATAACTGTGTTGGTTATGCAAAACTGGGGAATGGGTAATAAAGGGATTATCTATCTTTTAAAACAATAAAATTCTATGGTAGACTGTCCCTTTAACAAATAGAAGCAAGTCTTTTATTCCCACTATAATGGGCCATAAACACACAGTAATAGAGAGCAATTGTTACTGATAAAAGGGGACACACAATATACAATGCTTAAAAGAACAATGCAGTAACATTAAACTGAAATAAATTCTGTCATGTATATGAAACAGCAACAGTAAACCTCCTATACTCTTTTGTACATGTAATATAGTTAATTTAACATTGATTTAAATGATATTAAAACAAACTGGCAGAGAACGCATGCTGCATACAAGGGGTTAACGGCTCCCAGCTATACTTTCTAACAGAAAATGTTCAGCAGGTAGAGAGACTATCTGTACGTCTTTCTTCTGTGCCGCATCAGTTTAGACAAAACACTTCAGTGTCTCCAATACTAACAATATGTCTCTAAAGCACAACGTAGATAAAGAGCGAAAATAGAACACAATATAAAATAGCTAGGACAGGCGAGCACTGCAGTTACCAGAATATTTGAATACTGAGCTACTGATTGCCCCATAACCATAAAATCACTTCTTATTGATGCCGATTGTCAAAATGCTGCACATAAAATGCAGAGAAGCTGCACATTTGTAAGCACATGAATCAAATGGCTGCAGGGTTAATGTTATCGCTAGCAATGTGGCACAATTCTGTATAGTCCTTGGCTGCCAGAAGAGGCTGTAACCACAATATAACCTTGTGATACTCGCAGGACGGTTTCATTGTGACACGCTAAACGGTTGTATCTGCGGCACTTTAGTAGGATAATATGCTAACTGCGCCTGCCGATTGTCACCGCTGCTATAGATGTATATGACCTCACTAATGTGAGGCGGGTGAGATCACTCATGTAAACTTACAGCAGAGTAGGAGCAGTTTTTGTATTGAGCCCTTACGGAGTTCACCAGTAATCAAACACTACACTATTATTTCGTTTTATCTAATCTGTTTACGATACAGGATCCTGGGCCGCCCCTAAACATCAGGGGAATGTCACAGATGCTGGGGTTCTTCTTATTAGCACCTGAGGGGTTAAAAGTAGCATAAGCTTAGAAAAACAATGAATAAATATTGCAATACAGCTCTTTACTACATGTAATTAGACCCTTCATATTTCAATCCCTACCTGTCCCTGTAAATAAAGTTTTAAATACAATGCCAACAATGTGCAGCTCTATATGATACATGAAGAGGCTACATAAGCTCAGAGTGATTATTATACTTGTGCTAACTGCATTTAATCAATTTGTTTCATTTACATTGTATCACATAAAACTGTGAAGACAAAACTCAGCTTCACAGGACGGACTAATTACTCAGACATATAGAATTCAGCGATGCGATGACCGCGCTGCAGACTGCGCATACGCACCTTAAGACACTTCCTTCTATAGAGCTTAATTATAGACTCTTCCACGCCACGGTTCGCCCCTACACTAAGGAGCTCACTGTTACTTTGATAGGCATAGACCAAGTATGTGAGAGCTTCTTGATATCTAAACAAAGGGTATAAAAAAAAATTAGGAACAGTAGCTCAGAAATATTAAACACGTTACCATTATTAATAGCAGTTTATTTAAAGGTATGTTTTGATAAAACCATGCACAAATGACATGCACTAACATTTTAAGTATGTAGCGCTGCGGAATCTGTTGGCGCTCTACAAATAACCAATAGTATTGTTTGCATTGGTATGTTCCTTTAAGTGAAGCTGACATATCTATGGATAATTCCCCCAGAAGTTCTGTACAACTTTATGAGGCAAAACATCAAAGTACAAAACCACAAAGAGGACAAAATAGCTCAGGAATTAGCAACTAATGGGGGTCTCAAAGCCAAAAGAGAGGAAGATCTGTTACAAGTAACTAGATAAGTGGGACGCAGCAGCTTCAGCTGTTATATACATCAACACTGTACAATGAATGCTGCGAAAGGTGGCTTTATCCTTAGAGCTGATTGAGGAGAACACATTATTTACATGCAGCTTATTCTAATGATCATATTGTCATTAAACTGGGTGTCACCTACTTTCCATGCTGATACAGCTCCAGCCCAGTTAACAGATATATTGAAACCTTACGAAACAAGCTGTAGTCTTCGTGCCATTTCTGCAGAAATAAATGTTTCAGGAAATTAAATTCAGCAGAACTACATTTAAACAGACAAAATAGTTAAAAACAAAATAAAACTACTTGAGTTGTAACCTGTTATGTTGGAGACAAATTATTTATTGTGTTCTTTTTCACAGGAAATTAGCTTCTTTACTCATCATACCATAACCTCAAATACAACAAAGCACCAGGCTTGACAAATCGGTATCAAACAAAGAGCTATACAGTTTGTACTCAGCTGGGTTTCCTTGCATCTGAATCCAATACTGTAAAACTATAGGCATCACTAGGGATTCATCAACAGGACACATTTATAAAGTAAAGAAATGAATCAAAACGGAAAAGAACTCTCAGTAATGTGGGTTTTAAAGGGCCACTAAACCCAACATTTTTCTTTAATGATTCAGATAGAGAATACAATTTTAAACAACATTCCAATTTACTTCTATTATCTAATTTGCTGCAATCTTTAGATATCCTTTGTTAAAGAAATAGCAATGCACATTGGTGAGCCAATCACATGAGGCTTCTATGTGCAGCCACCAATCAGAAGCTACTGAGCCTATCTAGATATGCTTTTCAGGAAAGAATATCATGAGAATGAAGCAAATTAGATAAATAAAAGTAAATTGGAAAGTTGTTTAAAATGGTATTCTCTATCTGAATCATGAAAGACAAAATATAGGTTTAATGTCCCTTTAAAGGGACATGAAACCCACATTTTTTCTTTCATGATTTAGAAAGAGAATGTAATTTTAAACATCTTTCTAATTTACTTCTATTATCTAATTTGTTTTATTCTCTTGATAATCTTTGCTGAAAAGCATATCTAGATAGGCTCAGTAGCTGCTGATTGGTTGCTGCACATAGAAGCCTCATGTGATTGGCTCACCCATGTGCATTGCTTTTTCTTCAAATAAGGATATCTAAAAAATGAAGCAAAATAAATAATATAAGTAAATTGTAATGTTGTTTAAATTTGTATGTTCTATCTGAATCATGAAAGAAAGATTTTGGGTTTAGTGGCCCTTTAAGGCTGGGAAAGCAGGGTTTGAATTATAACCATTAAAACTCTCACATTCTGAAAGTACAACTAATGTATTTAGTATATTTCAACATTTATATTCATATTGTACTTGTGGTGCTTTAAACTCAACAAGGAACCTGTTCAGATTTTCTGAAGTTTAAACACCAAGAGTCACCTTGTATTCTTTCATATCCATGTCATCCGGCCCAATCTCCTTGAGTTTTGCTTGTGCCACCTTCATAATACTGATAGATCTGCGTCAGCAAAAGAAGATATATCAATAAAAAGAACTCGTATTACAGGAGGACACACGTGTATAAAACCACATCAGCGTTCACTGGTGTTTGTATTTTAGGCACATTTCCAGATATAGTAAGAGAAAAGATGGCTACCTGGTATAATCGCTTACTGAAATTAAAGGGATATATAGTGCTGTAATATGTATAGCATGTTATTGGACTATTGCTTGTTTAAAGGGATACTGGACCCAAATGTTTTCTTCCCTGATTCAGATAGAGCAGCTATTTTAAGCAAGTTTATAATTTACTCCTATTATAATTTTTTCTTCGTTCTCTTGGTATCTTTATTTGAAAAAGCAGGAATGTAAGCTTAGAAGCCGGCCCATCTTTGGTTCATCACCCTGGGTAGCACTTGATTATTGGTTTCTACATTTTAGCTGCCGCTTATCTAAGTGCTTTTTGACAGGTTTTTATTACATCTGAAGAGCGCTAGTTCATGTGTGGCATATAGATAGCATTGTGCTCACTCCCATGGAGTTATTTATGAGTTAGCACTGATGGGCTAAGTCTGTCAAAAAAAAATAAGGATGCAGTTTGCAGAGGTTTAGATACAAGGTAATTACAGAGGTAAAAAGTGTATTAATATAACCGTATAGGTTATGCAAAGCTGGGGAATGGGTAATAAAATGTATGCTTACCTGATAAATTTCTTTCCGGATACATTGAGTTTCACAGAATCATCAATTACTGCTGTGAATATCACTCCTGGCCAGCAGGAGGAGGCAAAGAGCACCACAGCAAAGCTACCAAGCATCACTTCCCTTCCCACAATCCCCAGTCATTCGACCGAAGGAAAATGGAGAAAAAGAAAATAACACAAGGTGTAGAGGTGCCTGAGGTTAAAATGAAAAATAACGGTTTTAAAATAAAGAGCGGGCCATGGACTCACCATATCCGGAAATAAATACATTTATCATCAGGCAAGCATAAATTTTGTTTTCCTTCCTAAGAAACGGTGAGTTCACGGAGTCATCAATTACTGTTGGGAGCCAATATCCAAGCTAGAGGACACAGATTATTAGGGAGGGACAAGAGGCAAAAGTATTAACATTAAAACCAAGTTGCAGCCTTGCAAACCCGTTCCACAGAAAAGTAAATTTCAAAAACCCAAGAAAAGGAGACAGCCCTTGCGGTAATACACCCAGGAGGCTGCTGTCAGTCTCATAAGCCAACCGAATTATACTTCTCAACAAAGAGAAAAAGAAATAGCAGAAGCTTTCTGACCTTTACGTTTCCAGAGAAACAAACAAACAGGGCAGAAGACTGGACGAAAATCCTTAGTCGCCTGCAGATAGAATTCAATAACACGCACAACATTCAAGATGTGCACCAAACATCCCTCCAATAACATTCACACCATTAAAGATATTAACGCCATATCTTGTGGTAAAACTCTATAGGAACAGACTTGTGAGCCTGAATCATGGTCTCAAAGACCAACACAGAAAAACCACGCTTAGACAGAACTAAGCGAACCATCTCCAAGCAGTCAGCTTCAGAGAAAACGAGACTTGGATGAAGGAAGAGGCCTTGAATTAGAAGGTCCTCCCTCAGAGGCAGCCGCCAAGGTGGGAGAGACGACATTTCCACTAGGTCTGCACACCAGATCCTGCGAGGCCACACAGGGACAAATACAATCCCAACATTCTCTCCTGTTTGAGACTTTTGTGGAAGGAGAACAAACGGAGGTAAACAGGCATACAAGACTGAATCTAAGGACGACTGAGGCCCAGCCATCAGAGCATTGTAAATCGCTCTCAACTCCAAGATGCTAAAGAGGAGAGCAGACACTTCCGTGTCCATAGATCCTGCACCTTAACCCAGACTGCTTCCCAGCCCAGGAGGTAGGCGACCATGGTCACATCACCCAGGAATGTCACCAGAAGCACGCGCCCTGAGACAGATACTCCTGAAAGAGCCACTACGGGAGAGAGTCTATCAACTGATCTAGATCTATCCTCTGAGACAGATCCGAAGTTCTCCATATTATTGAAAATAGTCCATGTAAACCAACAGACCAATTCCCTCCACACATAGAATCACTGAATAGTGAAGGTAAAATCAACTGTAGCTATCCAAACTCCCAACCTCCTGGGTTGCAAGATAACCAAGTTATCTACCGGGCCACTATAGCTTGCTGTCGGCCAGACAGAAGACTGCTGAAAGAGGAAAAGGAATAAATCCTCAATTAGCTGACCTTTGTTAAACATCTTCTCCTAGATAGAGACTCTATTAAGGTCCCAGCTTACCGCACCTGGAGTTTCCAGTCGGACTTCAAATGGACATCCAGCGCCTAGCTGGACTCGAACCATCAATCTCTGAGTTGCAAAGTCACAGATAACCATCAGGCTACATCGGCCTGCTCTCCATGCAGGTACTGACCAGGCCTGGCCGTACTTAACTTCCCAGATCAGACGGATCAGGAGCAATCAGGATATTGTGGTAGTAGACACAAGTAAATCACCCTTGAAGATAGGACAAGGGAACTCTATACCAGATTTATTTCCCTTCCATGGGAATATAGGATTGTACCAGATCTCCTAAAAGAGAGTTTGCTCGAAGGAAGTAAGACACCTGAACCAAATATTGTCCAGAAAAAAACCCTCATGCCTAAGGACAGGTCCTCTTGAATCAAAGGAGAAAGAATACTACTTTGAAGGTCAAAACCCGAGTTACATAGGGTAAATACCAGACCCTGTTCCAAAACTGGAACTAGAACTGTCACTCCCAGAGAGGAAGGTCCTGGACCAAAACCAGGGAATGCTACTCATCATACCAAGGTTGCAGATACTCTAACTAGCAGCACTGAAGTGCATAGATAATAATTCTCAATTTTTCCCCCAGAGAAAACTGCCCCTGGGAGGATAACTTAGATTGGACTCAAAAGGCAAGACTGACCCTGCAGAAAGAGGAAAGTCTTCCTTTAGTCCTATTTTCCTGACGAGTGGTAGAAAAAAAACCTTTTTTTACCGAAAGTCAGAGGATAAGTCTGCTAGACTAAGTTCAAACAAGGTCCAATCCTTAAAAGGTGATGCCAGAAACGTGGATTTGGAGGAAACTTAAAAAACTGAACCTGCAACAGCAGCACTCTAAAGCCTAGACTGTACCATTAAGTCACAGGTAGGCTTCTCAACTGACCCAGACTTCAGCCACAATGCACAGCGGCTAGTACAGCAAGTCTAAAAGACAAGGCATTGCTCTAAATGACCACTTAAACCTCCAGCTTCTTATCCATGGATCTGTCAAGGAGCAGTCACCGTCCATAAGGATTGAAGATCTCAGAGCCATAGTAGAAAACACTCCCTTCTACTTAGGGTACCATGCAATTTAGTGGAGTCAGCGACAGGAAAATCCTTTAAAGGACTGAAAACAATTCCTATTCCTGTGAAAATAGCCAAGGCACATTAGAAACACTTCCTCATAGGAAGGAACATAATAGAAAAGGAAAAGGTCACAAAACTTTCAAAAGGTTGACAACGACAGGGGTATCGATGTCGTCCAAGTAGACAAAAAAACTCCTTTAACAGTACACGAGGTGTGCAAGCATCCATCTGAAGAGGACCACTTTAGCAACAGATGAAGGAATTATACTGTCCGATCTGAGAATTTACCCCCAGAAGGAACCAGCAAATTCTCCTCACCAGACTTAGGAGAGAGAGCAACCTGTGTAGCCAAATGAGGAGCAGCAACCTTACTATCTGGATCTCTACTCGCATTTTCCTAATTCCTAGGAACAGACCCTGTCCCAAGAAACAAAAGCCCCAAAAGTTAATCCATTTAACAATTTGACTTCCTTACCACTAACTACAGTGGTATTCACAAATTACACCTTAACTTGAGGAATAGAAAATATTTGTCATTTTATTTACATATTTTCTTGTATTTAAGTAACATCTTTTATCCAGAAATGTTTCCACAATTAACACTACTTATTTACATATTTTCTTATCAGAGCGATCTCTCCATAAAGAACTGCACCTCAGAGCCAGACAAAACGAGAACTGCGCTACGTTCTCATGTCGGCAAACGAGGCGGAGTTACGGACACCAACTCATTATTTACTCCTCCAAAATGGCGCCGCTGCGCTTCAGTGAGAATGAGGCGGAGCCATGGAAAAAGGCATGGGAATGATAAACGTAGTCAAGGCAATTTTACCCCCAAGTGCCTACAGGACAATAAAATAAACCCAGGACACCGCTCCGCTTTTCTATCAAGAAGCGGAGGAAATATCACAGTGCACACTACTATTAGCATAATACTGTTTACCTATAGGCATGGTGCTGTAAGTAGAAAAGCGCGCTCTTCTAAAACACCACTAATACATCTGAGACCAAGAGAATTAGGGTAGGATTAACCCCTAAGGATTAAATAAACTGGGTTCTGCTATAAAATAAGAGGGTATTAAAGTAAACTGAGCCAAAAGAATTACCTCCTTCCTTGCCTTGAAGGAGATTAACCCTTAAGTCTCCAAATATCACATGCCCTTGTAGTGCCTGCTCACTGCCATAAATAGCTTCATTAAGGATCTTGTGTCCCATATAAATTGCAGTCTCTTAGCCCCAGAAGACTAAAGGCACTTACCTGCAAATATAGCTGTCCTGCAGAAGGACAGCTCACCTGGCATGAGAGGATGCTACTCCTCACAGAGACCTGTGGAAGAAAGAAAGAACAGAGTAAAACTACTCAGGCTTTCTATCCCAGGGCAGTAACATGTTAGGAAAACGCAGCAAGGCCCACCTGACAAGTTCCTAACTGCTTTAAAGCCACCACTGCCCTACTCCTCACAGAGACCTGTGGAAGAAAGAAAGAACAGAGTAAAACTACTCATGCTTTCTATACCAGGGCAGCAACATGTTAGGAAAACGCAGCAAGGCCCACCTGACAAGTTCCTAACTGCTTTAAAGCCACCACTGCCCTACTGAAGAGACAAACGTGGAGTACAGCTAGACTCAATCTTCATAGGAAAGATCAGAGAAAACCTACTCTGGCTTTCAAAATAATACAATCTTGATAGAAGTGAAATATCCAAATTTCTCAGACACCAAAAACTTCACCGCCTCCTTGCACTGAAGGCAAAGAGAATGACTGGGGATTGTGGGAAGGGAAGTGATGCTTGGCAGCTTTGCTGTGGTGCTCTTTGCCTCCTCCTGCTGGCCAGGAGTGATATTCCCAACAGTAATGGATGATTCCTTGGACTCACCGTATCTTAGGAAAGAAAAAGGGATTATCTATCTTTTTAAACAATAAACATTGTATTGTAAACTTTCCCTTTAACGCCCTTAGGACATTCCATGCCATCTTAAGTGTGTTAAAAGCCCAGCGCTGTTAGGACGCCATGGAAGTGGTTAAACTCCAAATTGAGCACTCCAACATCTTACGCAAGAAAATAGGGATGTCTCAACAAAGTTTAAAAAACAGAATTATGTTTACCTGATAAATTACTTTCTCCAACGGTGTGTCCGGTCCACGGCGTCATCCTTACTTGTGGGATATTCTCTTCCCCAACAGGAAATGGCAAAGAGCCCAGCAAAGCTGGTCACATGATCCCTCCTAGGCTCCGCCTTCCCCAGTCATTCGACCGACGTAAAGGAGGAATATTTGCATAGGAGAAATCATATGATACCGTGGTGACTGTAGTTAGAGAAATTAAATCATCAGACCTGATTAAAAAACCAGGGCGGGCCGTGGACCGGACACACCGTTGGAGAAAGTAATTTATCAGGTAAACATAAATTCTGTTTTCTCCAAAATAGGTGTGTCCGGTCCACGGCGTCATCCTTACTTGTGGGAACCAATACCAAAGCTTTAGGACACGGATGATGGGAGGGAGCAAATCAGGTCACCTAGATGGAAGGCACCACGGTTTGCAAAACCTTTCTCCCAAAAATAGCCTCAGAAGAAGCAAAAGTGTAAAATTTGGTAAAAGTGTGCAGTGAAGACCAAGTCGCTGCCTTACATATCTGATCAACAGAAGCCTCGTTCTTGAAGGCCCATGTGGAAGCCACAGCCCTAGTGGAATGAGCTGTGATTCTTTCAGGAGGCTGCCGTCCGGCAGTCTCATAAGCCAATCTGATGATGCTTTTAAGCCAAAAAGAGAGAGAGGTAGAAGTTGCTTTTTGACCTCTCCTTTTACCAGAATAAACAACAAACAAGGAAGATGTTTGTCTGAAATCCTTTGTAGCCTCTAAATAGAATTTTAGAGCACGAACTACATCCAAATTGTGCAACAAACGTTCCTTCTTTGAAACTGGATTCGGACACAAAGAAGGCACAACTATCTCCTGGTTAATATTTTTGTTAGAAACAACTTTCGGAAGAAAACCAGGTTTAGTACGCAAAACCACCTTATCTGCATGGAACACCAGATAAGGAGGAGAACACTGCAGAGCAGATAACTCTGAAACTCTTCTAGCAGAAGAAATTGCAACCAAAAACAAAACTTTCCAAGATAATAACTTAATATCTACGGAATGTAAGGGTTCAAACGGAACCCCTTGAAGAACTGAAAGAACTAAATTGAGACTCCAAGGAGGAGTCAAAGGTTTGTAAACAGGCTTGATTCTAACCAGAGCCTGAACAAAAGCCTGAACATCTGGCACAGCCGCCAGCTTCTTGTGAAGTAAAACAGATAAAGCAGAAATCTGTCCCTTCAAAGAACTTGCAGATAATCCTTTCTCCAAACCCTCTTGTAGAAAGGATAGAATCTTAGGAATTTTTACCCTGTTCCATGGGAATCCTTTCGATTCGCACCAACAGATATATTTCTTCCATACTTTATGGTAAATTTTCCTAGTTACAGGCTTTCTAGCCTGAATAAGAGTATCAATGACAGAATCTGAGAACCCACGCTTTGATAAAATCAAGCGTTCAATCTCCAAGCAGTCAGTTGGAGTGATGCCAGATTCGGATGTTCGAACGGACCTTGAACAAGAAGGTCCCGTCTCAAAGGTAGCTTCCATGGTGGAGCCGATGACATATTCACCAGGTCTGCATACCAAGTTCTGCGTGGCCACGCAGGAGCTATCAAGATCACCGAAGCCCTCTCTTGATTGATCCTGGCTACCAGCCTGGGAATGAGAGGAAACGGTGGGAACACATAAGCTAGGTTGAAGGTCCAGGGCGCTACTAGTGCATCTACTAGAGTCGCCTTGGGATCCCTGGATCTGGACCCGTAGCAAGGAACCTTGAAGTTCTGACGAGACGCCATCAGATCCATGTCTGGAGTGCCCCATAATTGAGTTATTTGGGCAAAGATTTCCGGATGGAGTTCCCACTCCCCCGGATGAAATGTCTGACGACTCAGAAAATCCGCTTCCCAATTTTCCACTCCTGGGATGTGGATTGCAGACAAGTGGCAGGAGTGAAGCTCCGCCCATTGAATTACTTTGGTCACTTCTTCCATCGCCAGGGAACTCCTTGTTCCCCCCTGATGGTTGATATATGCAACAGTCGTCATGTTGTCTGATTGAAACCTTATGAATTTGGCCTTTGCTAGTTGAGGCCAAGCCTTGAGAGCATTGAATATCGCTCTCAGTTCCAGAATGTTTATCGGGAGAAGAGATTCTTCCCGAGACCATAGACCCTGAGCCTTCAGGTGTTTCCAGACCGCGCCCCAGCCCACCAGGCTGGCGTCGGTCGTTACAATGACCCAATCTGGTCTTCTGAAGCTCATCCCTTGGGACAGGTTGTCCAGGGTCAGCCACCAACGGAGTGAATCTCTGGTCCTCTGATCTACTTGGATCGTCGGGGACAAATCTGTATAATCCCCATTCCACTGTCTGAGCATGCACAGTTGTAATGGTCTTAGATGAATTCGCGCAAAAGGAACTATGTCCATTGCCACAACCATCAAACCTATTACTTCCATGCACTGCGCTATGGAAGGAAGAAGAACAGAATGAAGTGCTTGACAAGAGCTTAGAAGTTTTGATTTTCTGGCTTCTGTCAGAAAAATCTTCATTTCCAAGGAGTCTATTATTGTTCCCAAGAAGGGAACTCTTGTTGACGGGAATAGAGAACTTTTTTCTACGTTCACTTTCCACCCGTGAGATCTGAGAAAGGCTAGGACAATGTCCGTATGAGCCTTTGCTTGTGGTAGAGACGACGCTTGAATCAGTATGTCGTCCAAGTAGGGTACTACTGCAATGCCCCTTGGCCTTAGCACCGCTAGAAGGGACCCTAGTACCTTTGTGAAAATTCTTGGAGCAGTGGCTAGTCCGAATGGAAGTGCCACAAACTGGTAATGCTTGTCCAGAAAGGCGAATCTTAGGAACCGATGATGTTCCTTGTGGATAGGAATATGTAGATACGCATCCTTTAAATCCACCGTGGTCATGAATTGACCTTCCTGGATGGTAGGAAGAATTGTCCGAATGGTTTCCATCTTGAACGATGGGACCTTGAGAAATTTGTTTAGGATCTTGAGATCCAAAATTGGCCTGAATGTTCCCTCTTTTTTGGGAACTATGAACAGATTGGAGTAAAACCCCATCCCTTGTACTCCTAATGGAACAGGATGAATCACTCCCATTTTTAACAGGTCTTCTACACAATGTAAGAATGCCTGTCTTTTTATTTGGTCTGAAGACAATTGAGACCTGTGGAACCTTCCCCTTGGGGGTAGTTCCTTGAATTCCAGGAGATAACCTTGAGAAACTATTTCTAGCGCCCAAGGATCCTGAACATCTCTTGCCCAAGCCTGAGCGAAGAGAGAGAGAGTCTGCCCCCCACCAGATCCGGTCCCGGATCGGGGGCCAGCATCTCATGCTGTCTTGGTAGCGGTAGCGGGCTTCTTGGCCTGCTTACCTTTGTTCCAGCCTTGCATCGGTCTCCAGGCTGGCTTGGTTTGAGAAGAATTACCCTCTTGCTTAGAGGATGTAGAATTTGAGGCTGGTCCGTTTCTGCGAAAGGGACGAAAATTTGTTTTATTTTTAGCCTTAAAAGACCTATCCTGAGGAAGGGCGTGGCCCTTTCCCCCAGTGATGTCTGAAATAATCTCTTTCAAGTCAGGGCCAAACAGCGTTTTCCCCTTGAAAGGGATGTTAAGCAATCTGTTCTTGGAGGACACATCCGCTGACCAAGACTTCAGCCAAAGCGCTCTGCGCGCCACAATAGCAAAACCTGAATTTTTCGCCGCTAATCTAGCTAATTGCAAAGTGGCGTCTAAGGTAAAAGAGTTAGCCAACTTAAGTGCTTGAACTCTGTCCATAACCTCCTCATAAGAGGATGCTTGATTGAGCGACTTTTCTAGTTCCTCGAACCAGAAACACGCTGCTGTAGTGACAGGAACAATGCATGAAATTGGTTGTAGAAGGTAACCTTGCTGAACAAACATCTTTTTAAGCAAACCCTCTAATTTTTTATCCATAGGATCTTTGAAAGCACAACTATCTTCTATAGGGATAGTGGTGCGTTTGTTTAGAGTAGAAACCGCCCCCTCGACCTTTGGGACTGTCTGCCATAAGTCCTTCCTGGGGTCGACCATAGGAAATAATTTCTTAAATATAGGGGGAGGGACAAAAGGTATGCCGGGCCTTTCCCATTCTTTATTTACAATGTCCGCCACCCGCTTGGGTATAGGAAAAGCTTCGGGGGGCACCGGGACCTCTAGGAACCTGTCCATCTTACATAATTTCTCTGGAATGACCAAATTGTCACAATCATCCAGAGTAGATAACACCTCCTTAAGCAGAGCGCGGAGATGTTCCAATTTAAATTTAAATGTAATAACGTCAGGTTCAGCTTGTTGAGAAATTTTTCCTGAATCTGAAATTTCTCCCTCAGACAAAACCTCCCTAGCCCCTTCAGACTGGTGTAAGGGCATGTCAGAACCATTATCATCAGCGTCCTCATGCTCTTCAGTATCTAAAACAGAGCAGTCGCGCTTACAGCCGTTAATTGTTGCATAGTAAGGAGGATTGGCGCACTAGATTCACTAGGGACCTCCTGAGTGGGCAAGACTGGTGTAGACATAGAAGGAGATGATGCAGTACCATGCTTACTCCCCTCACTTAAGGAATCATTTTGGGCAACATTATTATCAGTGGCATCATTGTCCCTACTTTGTTTGTCACATTCATCACATATATTTAAATGGAGAGGAACCTTGGCTTCCGAACATACAGAACATCGTCTATCTGATAGTTCAGACATGTTAATAGGCATAAACTTGATAACAAAGCACAAAAAACTTTTTAAAATAAAACCGTTACTGTCTCTTTAAATTTTAAACTGAACACACTTTTTTAATGAATATACGCAAAAGTATGAAGGAAATGTTCAAAATTCACCAAAATTTCACCACAGTGTCATAAAGCCTTAAAAGTATTGCACACCAAATTTGAAAGCTTTAACTCTTAAAATAACGGAACCGGAGCCGTTTTTACATTTAACCCCTATACAGTCCCTGGTATCTGCTTTGCTGAAACCCAACCAAGCCCAGAGGGGAATACGATACCAAATGACGCCTTCAATAAGCTTTTTCAGTGGATCTGAGCTCCTCACACATGCATCTGCATGCCTTGCTTCTCAAAAACAACTGCGCATTAGTGGCGCGAAAATGAGGCTCTGCCTATGACTAGAAAAGGCCCCCAGTGAAAAAGGTGTCCAATACAGTGCCTGCCGTTTTTTTTAATAAAATTCCCAAGATTAAAATAACTCTCCAAAGTTATAAACCATTAAATATGCTTATAAAGTAATCGTTTTGGCCCAGAAAAATGTCTACCAGTCTTTAAAGCCCTTGTGAAGCCCTTTTATTCTTATATTGAAAATTAAGAAAATTGCTTACCGGATCCCATAGGGAAAATGACAGCTTCCAGCATTACCAAGTCTTGTTAGAAATGTGTCATACCTCAAGCAGCCAAAGTCTGCTCACTGTTTCCCCCAACTGAAGTTAATTCCTCTCAACAGTCCTGTGTGGAAACAGCCATCGATTTTAGTAACGGTTGCTAAAATCATTTTCCTCTTACAAACAGAAATCTTCATCTCTTTTCTGTTTCAGAGTAAATAGTACATACCAGCACTATTTTAAAATAACAAACTCTTGATAGAAGAATAAAAACTACATTTAAACACCAAAAAACTCTGAGCCATCTCCGTGGAGATGTTGCCTGTGCAACGGCAAAGAGAATGACTGGGGAAGGCGGAGCCTAGGAGGGATCATGTGACCAGCTTTGCTGGGCTCTTTGCCATTTCCTGTTGGGGAAGAGAATATCCCACAAGTAAGGATGACGCCGTGGACCGGACACACCTATGTTGGAGAAAACAAAGTATCAGAACACACTAATCTAGAAGAACATTCCATGCCAGTCTTTCTTTGACTTTTGGAATGTTGAGATGGTTTTGTCTACTTTGTAAACAGATCAGATGGCAGACTAAAACCACAGATATCCCTATAGAACCACCATATTTCCTAGACAATATTTATTTATATTAGAGATAATCCACTTTCAGATTTTTACACTGACCCTAATATGTCTTTGTCCTTCTATTAACTACGGTGATTATTGTAAACACTACGAGAAGCCTTTCAGATGATTTATCTACAAAGCCACCCACTGATGTTTATACTGAATTATATATTTATAGCTTTTTTATTTCCTTCTACTATGAGTCACAGGCTTCTGTTCGTTTCTCTGTTCTTATTTAAAAACTTGCTGAAATTTCACTTCAGGTATCGTTTAGATGCTGTATGAAAACACCGTAACACAAGACAAGCCGTAAAGACTTTAAGCTATTTTTTTCTTAGTTTTAATATTTATTGAATGTAATTTTTTAATATGATACATAATAAGAGTTATAGAATACAACAACAAAGAAAAGGCTGCTTTGGTAATTATATGCATGTTTGTACCAGCACATCCTAATAAATGTACTTGACAAACTGATATATGTGCATACGATACTGATGTTTCAAGACCACAGTAAAAAATAAAATACCAAACAATGGGACCAGTAACTAATTTAACTGCAAGTGTATCACATACACCCTCCTGCCATATATGAAAGGTTATTTTAAAAAGGAGGAGTAGTGATACCGCACCAATTAGGTAGTGGAATCTGCTGTCATGGGGGGGGCACATTATGAAATTAATACAATAGATGCACATCTTTGCATTCCACACTTTTGTGAACATTCAGCAGTTTCTTTTACTTTTATTTTAACATACAAAATGTTGTAAAAAGTCCCAAGACTGCATTAAAAAAGGTTTAGCTTTACCTCTCATCATAGCTGAGATTTTTGTCAGCGAACTGCTCCAGAAGTGTCCGTTCAACCACACGTTCAGGGGCCTGATTCTGGAAGAAATAGACCAGCACATGTTGCAGACGTGGATCACTTGATGGAGTTGAGTCTTCATGAGCCAATTTGTAAAGACGAGAATATTCTTCACGGAATGCCTAAACGAGGTCAAACTTTTAGGAACAGGTGCCAACAAACAAATCAGCGAAAAATAAACAAACAATCATACAAACAAAACAAAAAAAAAAGGGAGAACCCCTCCGCTCTAACTAATGGAATTATCCGAGTAATCTTCAACCAAACATCCTTCCCCATATATATAATAAAATCCATCCATATACTGCTATAAATATCTCATCCGTTTTATAGAATTTTCTGTCATAAGCCTCCAGGATTGCCTGCCTCACCAATAAGCTTTTAATTTCCCCAATAGAGGGAATTTCATTATTAATCCAATTCTTAAAAATAAGAGATCTCGTAAGAATAATAACCCATTGGATAAATCTATATTTCAATCCCCATTCTGTTTTATTTAAGAAAAGGGAATTTCCCCCAAATATTTTAATCTTTTTCCCTGTGATTAGAAAGACTAGATAATCAACTTTACCCCAAAGCTGCCTAATCTTCGTACATAGAAATAGCATATGGATAATACCCGGGTCCTCCTCACCAAATTTCTTACATTTATTTTCTATCTGGGAATTCCATTTCTGTGCCCTCTTTGAGGTAATATAATCCTGATGAACCAATATGAAATGTGATTCTCTGAGCTTGGCTGAATTTGTTACTTTAACAGTTTCAAAACTTTTTCGATGTCCAGATTACCACTAAAGTTAAATCCACTCCATTTGCTAGAATAATCCCTAACAAACTCCTCAACCGCTGGGGCCTGCAGGATACCGTATAGCAATGAAAGTAAACCTTTTTTAACCCTAGGGCAATCCAAAATAGGAAGATATTTGGTTCTATACTAATCATTTGAAGCAAGTAATGTTTTGCCTGTAAAAAGAAGAACTTATCTAATGCTGGTATCTCATATCTTATCTGAAATTCCCTAAAATTATACGGACGTAAGGTCAGCGGGTCAATAAGATGATGAATATAATCAATTTTCTTAGCCCTCCAACGATGGAACACCTTGTAGCTTAACCCCGAAATAAATCTGGGTTGCCTGTTTAGAGATCAGAAAACTCTGACCCAGCTATTTCATCGCCCCCCTCCAGGCCAATAGAATATCTTTATATAGGGGGTGAGATCTAATCCTGTTTCCAAGTTCTTTATCTTAGGCATGTAGAATAAATGATAAGGATAGAGGAGCACAGACAGCTTCATCCATTTTACAATTGGCAAAATTATTTATGTGTGTTATCCAATCTAATGGGTATCTAAGTAGTGCCGCATACTTATATTTTTTAAAATTAGGCAGCGCCAAACCTCCTTTAGCCACTGGGAGAAACAGCTTATCTATTCTAATCCTTATCTATTCTAATCCTTGGCTTCTTTCCATGCCAAAGAAAATACCGTAGGGATTTCAAACATTTTGATCATCAGGGGTAGCATTCTAATCGGGTATAGAATTCTTGGTAGAATAAACATTTTAAACGCCGCTACCCTACCCATAAGAGATAGTGGCATATTAACCCAGTTCCTCAGTCTTTCTGCATTTTCCTTAAGAGATTGAATAATATTTAAACTATACCATTTGATTGGATTCACTGATAAATAAATTCCCAGACATTTCAGTATCTGGGTTTCTATAAATTGATATGATTGCATTTCTACAGGTTTTTTTTTTTTAACCACAAGATTTTAGATTTAGAATAATTCATTTTATATCCTGAGACTTTACCACAGACTTCCAATAACTCTATTATTCTATTAATTTGTTTTTCTGGAGAGGATACACACATAAGTAGGCCATCCGCAAAGAGCGAAATTTTTAAAATCTCCTTACCTATCTTTGACCCCTCCAGGCGTTTTCTAAGACTGATAGCTAGCGGTTCCAGTATCAGATTGAAAAGCATCAGAGACATAGGGCAGCCCTGCCTAGTGCCTCTACTTAGGGGGAAGGGAGCCGAGAGATAATTATTTGCCAGGATAGAAGCATTTGAATCTGAGTATACATTTGACACCAACCCCAAAAATTCCCCCCTCAAGCCAAATTTCATCAACGTTTCTCTCATAAAGCTCCACTCCACTCTGTTGAAGGCCTTCTCTGCATCCAAAGATAGCAGGAAGGCCTCCGGCAGAGTCGAGAACACTTCCCTCCACCTAGATCCACTGTATTTACATATTACTTGTAAGATCTTCCTTATATTCAGTTCTGGGGTTCTCCCCATTACGAACCCTGTCTGATCTATATGTAATAATTTTGGAAGGATTGGTTTAAGTCTGTCAGCCAAGATCTTCATCAATATCTTGTAATCAAGATTTAAGAGAGATATAGGCCTAAATGCGGATATCTGTGTATTATCCTTCTCTTCTTTAGGTAAAACAATAATATCAGCTGCTTTGAAATGAAGAGAAAGCTTTTGGTTATGAATATAGAAGTGATTGCATACTTCCCTCAGTACTCCAGTAATTTCATCCTTCAGAGATAAATAAAATTCTAAAGAGAGACCATCTGGTCCTGGAGCTATGCCTTTACTCATGGCCTTCATTGTTTTTATTACATCCGATTCAGAAATAGGAACATTCAAAATTACCAAATCTTCCTCTGTAATTTTTGGAAGTTTAATATTTTCCAAAAATCTCTGAATATCTTCCCTCTCTGGAAACTGAGATGATTATAAAATTTAAAAAGTAATTTTGGAAAAGTGCTGTAATTTCCTCTACTTTATTAATAGATCTCCCCTCTACATTTATTGGTCCTATAGATTTTCTTTTTTTTGTTCTATTGAACAAATTTGCTAGATATTTACCCCCTTTATTGCCAAATCTCTCAAAATGTGCTGAGCCCTTAGTAATTGCCTTCCTTGCTATAGTCAAGAGAAAGTCCTCTCTTTTTTAGATTTATAATAAGCAGTCCTATTTGCCTCAGTTGGAGAGTTCCTTAATTGAGAGTATGCTAAGGAAAGGGTTATTGACCGTTTCCTCTGCCCTCTTAGTTTAATTATATATGATGTAATTTCTGCTTTCATTGTTGCCTTCACTGCCTCCCAATATATAGGTATAATGCTGTTGTATTCCTTATTATTGTTGTTATACTCATGCTATTTTGATTTAAAAAAATGTAACAAATTTTAGGGATTTCATCAAATAGCTAGTAAAATAAAAGGAATTAAAGTTTGCCTTTTGTTGTTCACTCAACATTAAAGTTATAGAAGCATGGTCCGAAAATGTAAACTCCAAGATTTTAATATCGTTGACCCTATTCATCAGTGAATCTGAGATCAAAAACAGATCTAGTCTTGCCAAGGTATTGTGAGCTTTAGATAAGCATGTATACTCCAAATTATTAGGGTTTAGGAGTCTCCACGCATCTATTAAATTGTGGAATGTAGAAAAAGTTGAGAAAACCTTTTTTTCATATTTAGTATTGCGTTTCCAGCCTATTTTTACCTTATTTCCCCCTATTTTCTTTTTATCAAGGAAGGAGTCTGGCGTTACATTGTAGTCCCCCATGATTATAATCTTATGTTCTGAGAATTTTTTTATGATTCTGTATATTTTCTTCCAAAATCTCCACTCTGTTTTGTTAGGACCATATATATTCCCAATAACATATTCCTTACTTTCTATATCTACAGTATATGTATAAATACAAAACAACCTTCCTTATATACTTAAGATTTTGATTTAAGAGTATTGCTACCCCCCTTGCAGATTTACTATATGATGAACTAATAACTTCCGCAATCCATTTTGCCCTGATTTTTAAATGTTCTATTTCTGAAAGGTGCGTTTCCTGGAGGCCTATGATATCCAAATTTTTTTTACTGAGATCATTTTTTTTTTTTTTTTAATTTAAATTTTTATTGAGGATATTACACATATGATACAAATGCATTGTAAGTACAGTATACAAACATACAAATATTAGCTTCCTATTTGATAGACCTGCAACTGAAGTTATTTATTCCTCATTTTTTTACCCCTGAGATAATATTGGCCACTCGTGGACCTATAATAACAATGTGATATACATAAGGGGTGTGCATTAAACTAGACGCACATAGATGTAACAAACAGAAAATTTTGCATCAATAAAAAGAGTTAAGAAGGTTCTTATGCAAGCACAACAAATATATCCGTAGTAAAAATATAGATGCAAAGTAACAGGACTTACTAATTAAAGTTAAATATAACCACACCTGTGCCATTTTATATGAATACATTATAAACAAGTGCTAGCTATGTAAGATTTAAAATTTGCCAATAATCCAGGAATACCCTTTCATCAATATATATAACATGACCTTATAAATTATGTAAGGATGGCATTTACCTCCGACATACCGACCCCCCCCCCCCCGCCGAGGACGGCGCCAGGAGGGACCACATGCATCCAAACTGCGGACGCCATCCACGTATATTTGACATTTTATGGGTGGGCAACTGAGGGCCACTGGAGTTTTCTTGATCAAATGATGTGTACTGTGGCCCAATTAGGCAGTGTTTTAACTAACTGTTTGGAAATATACAGGCGAAAATATCTTGTTAGCATAAGTACACTGTCCATTGCCTAAATTTCTAGTGCCTATGTAAAACGTATAACAACAAAGCTTTTTTAGCATACCAACGCCTGGCAATCAAGCTATATGGGCAGATGTACAGATAAAAACATCTTGTTAACATAAGTATTCTCTTTGTTCCCTTGGTTTCTAGTGAATATATATAACCTATTTCAACAAAACTTTTTAAACATACAAACACTTGGCAACCAAACTGTATGGGAATCCTTTTTATGCCCATCTAGACACTCTACAATGCCCAGAGATTACCGTCCTTCAGGGATTTTTAGCCTGTGATACCATACTTTAATGTAAAACAGTTTTGGTAGCGACAGGTGTAAAAAAGTGACCTGTTGTAGATACATGTAGGACAGAGTTCCAAAGATTGTTGATACTGCGTCCTCCCAGGATCCCCCCCTAAGATCCTGGGACAGCCGCTCTGAGCCCAGTCCTTTTCTAGTGTTTGGGCTTTTTGGTGCTGCTCAGTCACAGACTCCCCGGCGGGGTAACTCCTCAGATTCTCCGGTTACAGCTAAAATGATGCTGGCATTGTTAACTAGGTTTTTTTAGTTCCCATGGGCTGTTTCGAATCAAGCGCTGTTTCAATCAGGTGGCTTGTAGGAGTTTTCTCCGTGTGGGCCAATGGTGTGAGAAAAGAGGTCGCTTGCTTACTTTCTCCTTTTGCCCTCCCTGTTCTGAGACTGTTATCCTTGTTTGCAGTCTGCTGATAGTTTATCGGCTTAGGTGAGTCCTCATCCAGCGATACTTCATGTTGTCCGGCCCCTAGGGACAGGCCAGACCCATATGTTGCAGTTGCTTTTGTTTTTGGCACCTCCGTTGCTGCAGGCAGTATTTTGTTCATCCAGAGTTGGATTTCATGTGCCGAAGGTGCTCTTTCAATTAGTGGTTGGAAGATCCTCTCCAGTTTAAGGAAAATAGAGTTGAGCGTGAGGGAGAAGCTTTTATCTCCTGCGTCAGTCGTAAGAGGCGCCACAGTACCGGCCTCCATGTTGTCCATCCGGTACAGTAAAGTGATGTTCAGAGATGGCAGGGTACCCTATGTATAATTGAAGGCGTTAGGTTAGGCTTAATTATGCGTTCTGTCCTGGCACAACACCCCGGAGTACCGGGGAGGGGGACGCTGCCTGTGTGAATCACCGCTGCTACAGGCCTCACTTGTCCATTTCCGGCCCTAGGGTCATAAATACAACAAAGCGTTTCCAATTTTGATATATTTTATTTAAGAGTCCCAATAGTAACGTGTTGGAGCACAATGCCGTAGTTGTGGAGCTTTATACAGCGGATAAAAGGCCACTCTCCCGGAGCTCAAGAAAAATGCGACTGCACCGAGTCGCTGCTAGGACACGCCCCCCCTTACTGAAATAATTTACAAAAGCTTTGCCTTTTATTGGGGAGTTAATACCTCCCACATTCCAAGAGAGAAGTTTATCCATTACTTAAATTCCCCACTAGATCAACTGTATAATAATGCCAAACTACCATTGGACCAAGAAATGATAAAAGCGGAGGGGGATTGAGGGGAGGGAAAAAAAAAAAAAAAAAAAAGGAAAAAAACATGTAAACACTAAAACACTTAAATCTTTATCTATATATCTGTACCGCGCCTTCTACTCCCATTTTCCCTTTTAAGCCTATTTATTTCCTCAGGTTGGAAAATCCTTATAGGGATCATCTCCCTTACTGAGGAGAGAGGTGGGAGAAAAAACAGAAAAAAAAACATTCTTAGACCCCTTAACCTCCCATTTTGTTTATATTACCTAAACCAAACATTCTCTTATGTAGAGGAATAATTTCCAAGCGATCCTTTCCCCCTCAAGCTATCTTCAGTTGTACAGAGCCACTGCTTACATCCATTAAAATTTCTATTCTAGACAGAGACTGTTCCCGATGATATAAAAATATACATTTTACAAAAGTCTTTACAACTACATTTTCAAGCAAACAGTTTGTAAGTAACATCACCCCCCATGCTACCACATTCTATTATGAACCTTCAGTTCTGTCTCCTCTGAATTGTTTATCTTTTAATAAGCTTCTTTCTCCTACCAAGTTATTGCAAATAATACTTTTTAGGCAAAAGACCCTATTTTCCTCTCTTCCTACTCTATCTGTAGGGGAGAGAGGAAGAGCCTAATATGCTGTTATTGTTAAAGTATTAAAAAAAACATTTGTTAAACATCTTCAAAGCTTTTCTACAGGTGTACAGTTATTTACAAACAATGGCATCTCCCTTACTATTCAATCCTAAATATGTGTATGAACCATTATTCTTTAAACAAGCATTTACATCTTTTAGGTGGTCTTCTCCTTTATGTTAATGTCCACCAGCGTTATTACTGTAACTCCCTAAGTGTTAAACACAACAAAACAGAGCAACACCTCCCTTATTATTAAATCCTAAGTGTGTAAATGAACCCTTCCTCTCTAAACAGACAATTTAGCATCATTTTCATATCATCTATAGTTTTGACACCCCACATCTTACAGAAATAACAACCGTTTCCTCTATGTTAATGTGCAGCAGTATTATTACTCTAGCTCCCTAAGTAGAAAGAAAAATAAAAAAAATCTTTTAAACATCTTACAAATTTTGTGCAAATGTGCAGTTATTTACCACCAATAACATCTCCCTTAATATTAAATCCTCAGTATATACCGTAAGTAAAACATTTCTCTTTAAACAAACATTTAAGTATTATTTTGGTGATCTCTGTATTTTAACACCCTACAATTTTTAGGTAACTTACTCATTAAAATAACAACCTTTTCCTTTATGTTAGTATGCACCAATATTTTTACTCTAACTCCCTAAGTGTAAAATCACAAATAAATATATCCTTACTCTTTAAATCTTTACATCATTTAAACAGCATATTCTGGGGGGGGGGGGGGGGAAACACCTTTTAAAAAACATAATTTATGCTTACCTGATAAATTTATTTCTCTTGTAGTGTATCCAGTCCACGGATCATCCATTACTTGTGGGATATTCTCCTTCTCAACAGGAAGTTGCAAGAGGATCACCCACAGCAGAGCTGCTATATAGCTCCTCCCCTCACTGCCATATCCAGTCATTCGACCGAAACAAGCCGAGAAAGGAGAAACCATAGGGTGCAGTGGTGACTGTAGTTTAATTGAAATTTAGACCTGCCTGAAAAGGACAGGGCGGGCCGTGGACTGGATACACTACAAGAGAAATACATTTATCAGGTAAGCATAAATTATGTTTTCTCTTATTAAGTGTATCCAGTCCACGGATCATCCATTACTTGTGGGATACCAATACCAAAGCTAAAGTACACGGATGATGGGAGGGACAAGGCAGGAACCACTGCCTGTAGAACCTTTCTCCCAAAAACAGCCTCCGAAGAAGCAAAAGTATCAAATTTGTAAAATTTGGAAAAAGTATGAAGGGAAGACCAAGTTGCAGCCTTGCAAATCTGTTCAACAGAGGCCTCATTTTTAAAGGCCCAGGTGGAAGCCACAGCTCTAGTAGAATGAGCTGTAATCCTTTCAGGAGGCTGCTGTCCAGCAGTCTCATAGGCTAAACGAATTATACTCCGAAGCCAAAAAGAAAGAGAGGTTGCCGAGGCCTTCTGACCTCTCCTCTGTCCAGAGTAAACAACAAACAGGTTAGATGTTTGGCGAAAATCTTTAGTAGCCTGTAAGTAAAACTTCAAGGCACGGACTACGTCTAGATTATGCAAAAGACGTTCCTTCTTTGAAGAAGGATTAGGACATAATGATGGAACAACAATCTCTTGATTGATATTCTTGTTAGAAACCACCTTAGGTAAAAACCCAGGTTTTGTACGCAGAACAACTTTATCTGAATGAAAGATCAGATAAGGAGAATCACAATGTAAGGCAGATAACTCAGAGACTCTTCGAGCCGAGGAAATAGCCATCAGAAAAAGAACTTTCCATGAAAGAAGTTTGATATCAATAGAATGAAGGGGTTCAAACGGAACCCCTTTTAGAACTTTAAGAACCAAGTTTAAGCTCCATGGAGGAGCAACAGGTTTAAACACAGGCTTAATTCTAACTAAAGCCTGACAAAATGCCTGAACGTCTGGAACTTCTGCCAGACGCTTGTGTAAAAGAATAGACAGAGCAGAAATCTGTCCCTTTAAAGAACTAGCTGATAATCCTTTGTCCAAACCCTCTTGGAGGAAGGACAATATCCTAGGAATCCTAACCCTACTCCATGAGTAATTCTTGGATTCACACCAATGAAGATATTTACGCCATATCTTGTGGTAAATTTTCCTGGTGACAGGCTTTCGTGCCTGTATTAAGGTATCAATTACTGACTCGGAGAAGCTACGCTTTGATAGGATCAAGCGTTCAATCTCCATGCAGTCAGTCTCAGAGAAAGTAGATTCGGATGATTGAAAGGACCTTGTATTAGAAGGTCTTGTCTCAGAGGCAGAGTCCATGGTGGAAAGGATGACATGTCCACTAGGTCTGCATACCAGGTCCTGCATGGCCACGCAGGCGCTATCAATATCACCGATGCTCTTTCCCGTTTGATTTTGGCAATCAGACGAGGGAGCAGAGGAAACGGTGGAAACACATAAGCCAGGTTGAAGAACCAAGGCGCTGCTAGAGCATCTATCAGTGCCGCTTCTGGGTCCCTGGACCTGGATCAGTAACAAGGAAGCTTGGCGTTCTGGCGAGACGCCATGAGATCCAATTCTGGTTTGCCCCAACGGAGAACCAATTGAGCAAACACCTCCGGATGGAGTTCCCATTCCCCCGGATGAAAAGTCTGACGACTTAGAAAATCCGCCTCCCAGTTCTCTACACCTGGGATATGGATCGCTGACAGGTGGCAAGAGTGAGTCTCTGCCCAGCAAATTATCTTGGAGACTTCTGACATCGCTAGGGAACTCCTGGTTCCCCCTTGATGGTTGATGTAAGCCACAGTCGTGATGTTGTCCGACTGAAATCTGATGAACCTCAGTGTTGCTAGCTGAGGCCAAGCCAGAAGAGCATTGAATATTGCTCTTAACTCCAGAATATTTATTGGGAGGAGTTTCTCCTCCTGAGTCCATGAACCCTGAGCCTTCAGGGAGTTCCAGACTGCACCCCAACCTAGAAGGCTGGCATCTGTTGTTACAATTGTCCAATCTGGTCTGCGAAAGGTCATACCCTTGGACAGATGGGCCCGAGATAACCACCAGAGAAGAGAATCTCTGGTTTCCTGATCCAGATTTAGTAGAGGGGACAAATCTGTGTAATCCCCATTCCACTGACTAAGCATGCATAATTGCAGCGGTCTGAGATGCAGGCGCGCGAATGGTACTATGTCCATCGCCGCTACCATTAAGCCAATTACTTCCATGCACTGAGCCACCGTGGGGCGCGGAATGGAGTGAAGAACACGGCAAGCATTTAGAAGTTTTGATAACCTGGACTCCGTCAGGTAAATTTTCATTTCTACAGAATCTATTAGAGTCCCTAGGAAGGAAACCCTCGTGAGAGGAGATAGAGAACTCTTTTCTTCGTTCACTTTCCTCCCATGCGACCTCAGGAATGCCAGAACTATCTCTGTATGAGATTTGGCAATTTGAAAGCTTGACGCCTGTATCAGGATATCGTCCAGGTAAGGAGCCACCGCTATGCCTCGCGGTCTTAGGACCGCCAGAAGTGAGCCCAGAACCTTTGTAAAAATTCTTGGGGATGTAGCCAACCCGAATGGAAGATCTACACATTGGTAATGCCTGTCTAGAAAGGCAAACCTCAGGAACTGATGATGATTCTTGTGAATCGGAATGTGAAGGTAGGCATCCTTTAAGTCCACTGTGGTCATGTACTGACCCTCTTGGATCATGGGTAAAATGGTTTGAATAGTTTCCATCTTGAATGACGGAACTCTGAGGAATTTGTTTAGGATCTTTAAATCCAAAATTGGTCTGAAGGTTCCCTCTTTTTTGTGAACCACAAACAGATTTGAATAAAACCCCTGTCCTTGTTCCGTCCGCGGAACTGGATGGATCACTCCCATTACAAGGAGATCTTGTACGCAGCTTAGGAATGCCTCTTTCTTTATCTGGTTTGCAGATAATCTTGAAAGGTGAAATCTCCCTTGTGGAGGAGAAGTTTTGAAGTCCAGAAGATATCCCTGAGATATGATCTCCAACGCCCAGGGATCCTGAACATCTCTTGCCCACGCCTGGGCGAAGAGAGAGAGTCTGCCCCCTACTAGATCCGTTGTCGGATAGGGGGCCGCTCCTTCATGCTGTCTTAGAGGCAGCAGCAGGCTTTCTGGCCTGCTTGCCCTTGTTACAGGACTGGGTAGGTTTCCAGGCCTGCTTGGATTGAGCAAAAGTTCCCTCTTGTTTTGAAGCAGAGGAAGTTGATGTTGCACCTGCCTTGAAATTTCGAAAGGCACGAAAATTAGACTGTTTGGCCTTTGATTTGGCCCTGTCCTGAGGAAGGGTATGACCCTTACCTCCAGTAATGTCAGCAATAATTTCTTTCAAACCAGGCCCGAATAAGGTCTGCTCCTTGAAAGGAATGTTGAGTAATTTAGACTTTGAAGTCACATCAGCTGACCAGGATTTGAGCCATAGCGCCCTACGCGCCTGGATGGCGAATCCGGAATTCTTAGCCGTTAGTTTAGTCAAATGAACAATGGCATCAGAAACAAATGAGTTAGCTAGCTTAAGAGTTCTAAGCTTGTCAACAATTTCAGTCAATGGAGCTGTATGGATGCCCTCAAACCAGAATGCTGCCACAGCAGTGACAGGCGCAATGCATGCAAGGGGCTGTAAAATAAAACCTTGTTGAATAAACATTTTCTTAAGGTAACCCTCTAATTTTTTATCCATTGGATCTGAAAAAGCACAACTGTCCTCAACCGGGATAGTGGTACGCTTTGCTAAAGTAGAAACTGCTCCCTCCACCTTAGGGACAGTCTGCCATAAGTCCCGTGTAGTGGCATCTATTGGAAACATTTTTCTAAATATAGGAGGTGGGGAAAAGGGCACACCGGGCCTATCCCACTCCTTACTAATAATTTCTGTAAGCCTTTTAGGTATTGGAAAAACATCAGTACTCACTGGCACTGCATAGTATTTATCCAGCCTACACAATTTCTCTGGCACTGCAATTGTGTCACAGTCATTCAGAGCAGCTAATACCTCCCCAAGCAATACACGGAGGTTCTCAAGCTTAAATTTAAAATTAGAAATCTCTGAATCAGGTCTCCCCGATTCAGAGACGTCACCCACAGACTGAAGCTCTCCGTCCTCAGGTTCTGTATATTGTGACGCAGTATCAGACATGGCTCTTACAGCATCTACACGCTCTGTATCTCGTCTAACCCCAGAGCTATCGCGCTTGCCTCTCAATTCAGGCAATCTGGATAATACCTCTGACAGGGTATTATTCATGATTGCAGCCATGTCCTGCAAAGTAATCGCTATGGGCGTCCCTGATGTACTTGGCGCCATATTAGCGTGCGTCCCTTGAGCGGGAGGCGAAGGGTCCGACACGTGGGGAGAGTTAGTTGGCATAACTTCCCCCTCGACAGACCCCTCTGGTGACAATTCTTTTATAGATAAAGACTGATCTTTACTGTTTAAGGTGAAATCAATACATTTAGTACACATTCTCCTATGGGGCTCCACCATGGCTTTTAAACATAATGAACAAGTATCCTCTGTTTCAGACATGTTTGTACAGACTAGCAATGAGACTAGCAAGCTTGGAAAACACTTTAAAGCAAGTTAACAAGCAATATAAAAAACGTTACTGTGCCTTTAAGAGAAACAAATTTTGACAAAATTTGAAATAACAGTGAAAAAAGGCAGTTACACTAACAACATTTTTACAGTGTATGTAACAAGTCAGCAGAGCATTGCACCCACTTGCAAATGGATGATTAACCCCTTAATAACAAAAACAGAATAATAAATGACAAAAACGTGTTTTAAACAGTCACAACAACTGCCACAGTCTACTGTGATTGTTACCCTCCTCAAACACGACTTTGAAGCCTTTTGAGCCCTTCAGAGATGTCCTGTATCATGCAGAGGGAAGCTGAATGTCTCTGTCAGTATTTTTAGCTGCACAGAAAAGCACTAAAATAGGCCCTTCCCACTCATATTGCAACAGTGGAAAGCTCCAGGAAACTGTTTCTAGGCAAAAATCAAGCCAGCCATGTGGAAAAAAACTAGGCCCCAATAAGTTTTGTCACCAAACATATATAAAAACGATTAACATGCCAGCAAACGTTTTATATTACACTTTTATAAGAGTATGTATCTCTATTAATAAGATGAAAGAAACTCACCCGGGGAACTCTTTAAAAACCAAAATGCTTTATTTCCATTGTATTAAAAACTTTTTTTCGGCAGTGCAAAGAAAACAAAGCGTGTTTTACTCAAACACCCATATTGATCAAAGGTAGCTCCAAAGGGTCAGCTGACGCGTTTCGGCCTATCGCCGTAGTCCAAGCTGTATGACCCACTATACACCCCCCCATCATTTAAAACAAATAGTCACATTTCATTGGTTGTTCAATACATGACGCTACAGTTTCAATCCATTGATACATTTCATCGATAGAAACAATTCTCGTATTACACTATTAGTTGATTATGAATATCACCATATTAATTGCTGCCTTATTCAAACTTTGTTTACTCTTTACCCCCTGAAAACTGAAAAAGTTATAACTCGTAGCCAAATACACGTGAGCATAATGCATAATATAATCGCTAGCATTTTTTCTCTTCCTCTCTCTTCTAAGTTTCATATTATTGGGTATAATTATTATTAGCTTCCCATATTTTGTTTAGAATTAACCATTTATTATCAGTTTTACTTATCAAATGTTGCTCTCTTTTTTAGTCCTTTTTTGATCGTTAGCAAATATTTTTCATTTTTAAGCTCCTTACATTTGGCTCTCCCTCCTAAAAGAAGTTCTCTCAATAGATTATTCGCCCGCATTTGCTTATGAGAGATAAGGCACCTGGACTAGAGATATTGTTGTCACTTTCTCTTATTTTAAAGCACTATCTAAAGTGCATTGGTATACACTCCAATATTATTTACCTTATTTGGCACATGAGTTGGAACCATCATAGCTCCTTTATGTTTGCTGATATTACTTACATATTTCTATTTTGTTTCTAATTGTTAGTCACACTAATTTCCCTTGGGACTGCACAATCAGTTTATTGCCAAAAATTAATTACATCAGATTCCAGATTTAGTCCTTTTGGGATTCTGGTCTCTAATTTTATCATCCAAAACACTTCCTGTTTTGATAGGAGGTAGTTTATATCTCCCCCTCTTTTGGGGGTTTTTACCTTCTGTATGATTGTCCACCCTAAAGTGTTAGGACTTTTATTGTGTTTTCTTAGGAAATGTTGAATCAAAGGTGTTGTCATTTTACCTGCTTTGATGTTAGTTACATGCTCCCTGATACGACTCCTCACCTCTCGAGTAGTTAAACCTGTGTATTGAATGTTACATGTTTTACAGGTTAGGAGATATACACAATTTGTGGCCCTGCAATTTAAACATTTTCTATGATTAAACTCCTTTCCAGTAGCTTCACTTTTGAACTTGTCCCCTGGGATTAGGTACTCACATGCTGTGCAAGTATGATTACTACAAGGATATACTCCTACACATGTCAGCCATGAGCTCTCAACTTCTCTATTTTCCTGTAGTTTGGTTGGTGCTACTATATTCCCTATAGTCTTCGCTTTCCTATAGGAAAATTGACATCCCTTCTTTGCAATGTTAGCCAAACAATCATCTGCACTCAATAGACAAATTTTGTCTTATGATTTCACATACAGCATGGTACTGGTCGCTGTAATCTGTTACAAAAAATATCCCCTTGTTATAATTTGGGTTATCTTTCTTTCTTTGTTTATTTCTTAGTAAGGTTTCCCTTTCTACTTTCTCTATCTCTGTTTTTGTATTTGTCACCATTTGCCTATTGTATCCTCTCTCTCTGAGTCTTTTCTGTAGGTCTTCAGCCTGTTTTTTATATTCTTCTCTATCAGTACAATTTCGCCTTATCCTTGTAAATTGACCCTTGGTAATGGCCTTAAAAATACCTTTAGGATGGCAGCTATCCGCGTGGAGCACTGTATTTCCCGAAATGGGCTTTGTGAATATGGTAATTGTAATTCCTTCATTCACTGAACCTGTAATTTTAATGTCTAAATATTCCACACTTTTTTCTTCATATTGGTGTGTGAAACTAATACCAAAACTGTTATTGTTTAATTAATTCACAAATTCCTCAGCTGACTCTTTGCTTCCTTCCCAAATTATTATCAGGTTGTCTATGAACCTTCTGTAGAATTTTATCTGTTGCTGTTGGGCCCCACCACCTCCAAAAATGTGGAACAGCTCCCACCAACCCATGAATAGGTTGGCGTATGTGGGGGCAAACTTTGCCCCCATAGCTGTTCCACACCTCTGGAGGTAGTATGTACCCTCAAACAGAAAATAGTTGTGTGTCAGTAAAAAACAGAATTTATGTTTACCTGATAAATTACTTTCTCCAACGGTGTGTCCGGTCCACGGCGTCATCCTTACTTGTGGGATATTCTCTTCCCCAACAGGAAATGGCAAAGAGCCCAGCAAAGCTGGTCACATGATCCCTCCTAGGCTCCGCCTACCCCAGTCATTCGACCGACGTTAAGGAGGAATATTTGCATAGGAGAAACCATATGTTACCGTGGTGACTGTAGTTAAAGAAAATAAATTATCAGACCTGATTAAAAAAACCAGGGCGGGCCGTGGACCGGACACACCGTTGGAGAAAGTAATTTATCAGGTAAACATAAATTCTGTTTTCTCCAACATAGGTGTGTCCGGTCCACGGCGTCATCCTTACTTGTGGGAACCAATACCAAAGCTTTAGGACACGGATGAAGGGAGGGAGCAAATCAGGTCACCTAAATGGAAGGCACCACGGCTTGCAAAACCTTTCTCCCAAAAATAGCCTCAGAAGAAGCAAAAGTATCAAATTTGTAAAATTTAGAAAAAGTGTGCAGTGAAGACCAAGTCGCTGCCTTACATATCTGATCAACAGAAGCCTCGTTCTTGAAGGCCCATGTGGAAGCCACAGCCCTAGTGGAGTGAGCTGTGATTCTTTCAGGAGGCTGCCGTCCGGCAGTCTCATAAGCCAATCGGATAATGCTTTTAATCCAGAAGGAGAGAGAGGTAGAAGTTGCTTTTGACCTCTCCGTTTACCAGAATAAACAACAAACAAAGACAAAGTTTGTCTGAAATCCTTAGTAGCTGCTAAGTAAAATTTGAGAGCACGAACTACATCCAAGTTGTGCAACAAACGTTCCTTCTTTGAAACTGGATTAGGACACAAAGAAGGCACAACTATCTCCTGGTTAATGTTTTTGTTAGAAACAACTTTTGGAAGAAAACCAGGTTTAGTACGCAAAACCACCTTATCTGCATGGAACACCAGATAAGGAGAAGAACACTGCAGAGCAGATAATTCTGAAACTCTTCTAGCAGAAGAAATTGCAACCAAAAACAAAACTTTCCAAGATAATAACTTAATATCAACGGAATGTAAGGGTTCAAACGGAACCCCCTGAAGAACTGAAAGAACTAGGTTGAGACTCCAAGGAGGAGTCAAAATTTTGTAAACAGGCTTGATTCTAACCAGAGCCTGAACAAAGGCTAGAACATCTGGCACAGCTGCCAGCTTTTTGTGAAGTAACACAGACAAGGCAGAAATCTGTCCCATCAAGGAACTTGCAGATAATCCTTTTTCCAATCCTTCTCGAAGGAAGGATAGACTCTTAGGAATCTTAACCTTGTCCCAAGGGAATCCTGCAGATTCACACCAACAGATATACCAAATTATGTGGTAATTTTTCTGGTTACAGGCTTTCAGGCCTGAACAAGAGTATTAATAACAGAAACTGAGAACCCTCGCTTTGATAAGATCAAGCGTTCAATCTCCAAGCAGTCAGCTGGAGTGGGTCGAACGGACCTAGAACAAGAAGGTCTCGTCTCAAAGGTAGCTTCCATGGTGGAGCCGATGACATATTCACCAGATCTGCATACCAAGTCCTGCGTGGCCACGCAGGAGCTATCAAAATCACCGACGCCCTCTCCTGATTGATCCTGGCTACCAGCCTGGGGATGAGAGGAAACGGCGGGAACACATAAGCTAGTTTGAAGGTCCAAGGTGCTACTAGTGCATCCACTAGAGCCGCCTTGGGATCCCTGGATCTGTACCCGTAGTAAGGAACTCTGAAGTTCTGACGAGAGGCCATCAGATCCATGTCTGGAATGCCCCACGGTTGAGTGACTTGGGCAAAGATTTCCGGATGGAGTTCCCACTCCCCCGGATGCAATGTCTGACGACTCAGAAAATCCGCTTCCCAATTTTCCACTCCTGGGATGTGGATAGCAGACAGGTGGCAGGAGTGAGACTCCGCCCATAGAATGATTTTGGTCACTTCTTCCATCGCTAGGGAACTCCTTGTTCCCCCCTGATGGTTGATGTATGAACTTGGCCCTCGCTAGCTGAGGCCAAGCTTTGAGAGCATTGAATATCGCTCTCAGTTCCAGAATATTTATCGGTAGAAGAGATTCTACCCGAGACCAAAGACCCTGAGCTTTCAGGGATCCCCAGACCGCGCCCCAGCCCATCAGACTGGCGTCGGTCGTGACAATGACCCACTCTGGTCTGCGGAAGGTCATCCCTTGTGACAGGTTGTCCAGGGACAGCCACCAACGGAATGAGTCTCTGGTCCTCTGATTTACTTGTATCTTCGGAGACAAGTCTGAATAGTCCCCATTCCACTGACTGAGCATGAACAGTTGTAATGGTCTTAGATGAATGCGCACAAAAGGAACTATGTCCATTGCCGCTACCATCAAACCTATCACTTCCATGCACTGCGCTATGGAAGGAAGAGGAACGGAATGAAGTATCCGACAAGAGTCTAGAAGTTTTGTTTTTCTGGCTTCTGTCAGAAAAATCCTCATTTCTAAGGAGTCTATTATAGTTCCCAAGAAGGGAACCCTCGTTGACGGAGATAGAGAACTCTTTCCCACGTTCACTTTCCATCCGTGAGATCTGAGAAAGGCCAGGACAATGTCCGTGTGAGCCTTTACTTGAGGAAGGGACGACGCTCGAATCAGAATGTCGTCCAAGTAAGGTACTACAGCAATGCCCCTTGGTCTTAGCACCGCCAGAAGGGACCCTAGTACCTATGAGAAAATCCTAGGAGCAGTGGCTAATCCGAAAGAAAACGCCACGAACTGGAAATGCTTGTCCAGGAATGCAAACCTTAGGAACCGATGATGTTCCTTGTGGATAGGAATATGTAGATACGCATCCTTGAAATCCACCTTGGTCATGAATTGACCTTCCTGGATGGAAGGAAGAAGTGTTCGAATGGTTTCCATCTTGAACGATGGAACCTTGAGAAACTTGTTCAAGATCTTGAGATCTAAGATTGGTCTGAACGTTCCCTCTTTTTTGGGAACTATGAACAGATTGGAGTAGAACCCCATCCCTTGTTCTCCTAATGGAACAGGATGAATCACTCCCATTTTTAGCAGGTCTTCTACCCAATGTAAGAATGCCTGTCTTCTTATGTGGTCTGAAGACAACTGAGACCTGTGGAACCTCCCCCTTGGAGGAAGCCCCTTGAACTCCAGAGAATAACCTTGGGAGACTATTTCTAGCGCCCAAGGATCCAGAACATCTCTTGCCCCAGCCTGAGCGAAGAGAGAGAGTCTGCCCCCCACCAGATCCGGTCCCGGATCGGGGGCCCGCATTTCATGCTGTCTTGGTAGCAGTGGCAGGTTTCCTGGCCTGCTTTCCTTTGTTCCAGCCTTGCATAGGTCTCCAGGCTGGATTGGCTTGAGAAGTATTACCTTCCTGCTTAGAGGACGTAGCCCTTGGGGCTGATCCGTTTCTGCGAAAGGGACGAAACTTAGGTTTATTTTTGGTCTTGAAAAGACCTATCCTGAGGAAGGGCGTGGCCCTTGCCCCCAGTGATATCAGAGATAATCTCTTTCAAGTCAGGGCCAAAGAGTGTTTTCCCCTTGAAAGGAATGTCAAGCAATTTGTTCTTGGAAGACGCATCCGCTGCCCAAGATTTTAACCAAAGCGCTCTGCGCCACAATAGCAAACCCAGAATCTTTTCGCCGCTAACCTAGCCAATTGCAAGGTGGCGTCTAGGGTGAAAGAATTAGCCAATTTAAGAGCACGAATTCTGTCCATAATCTCCTCATAAGAAGAAGAATTACTAATAATCGCCTTTCCTAGCTCATCAAACTAGAAACACGCGGCTGCAGTGACAGGGACAATGCATGCAATTGGTTGTAGAAGGGAACCTTGCTGAACAAACATCTTTAGCAGACCTTCTAATTTTTTATCCATAGGATCTTGGAAAGCACAACTATCTTCTATGGGTATAGTGGCGCGCTTGTGTAGAGTAGAAACCGCCCCCTCGACCTTGGGGACTGTCTGCCATCAGTCCTTTCTGGGGTCGACTATAGGAAAACAATTTTATAAATATGGGGGGAGGTACTAAAGGTATACCGGGCCTGTCCCATTCTTTACTAACAATGTACGCCACCCGCTTGGATATAGGAAAAGCTTCGGGGGGCCCCGGGGCCTCTAAGAACTTTTCCATTTTACATAGTGGTTCTGGAATGACCAGATAATCACAATCATCCAAATTGGATAACACCTCCTTAAGCAGAGCGCGGAGATGTTCCAACTTAAATTTAAAAGTAATCACATCAGGTTCAGCTTGTTGAGAAATGTTTCCTGAATCTGAAATTTCTCCCTCAGACAAAACCTCCCTGGCCCCCTCAGACTGGTGTAGGGGCCCTTCAGAAACCATATCATCAGCGTTCTCATGCTCTACAGAATTTTCTAAAACAGAGCAGTCGCGCTTTCGCTGATAAGTGGGCATATTGGCTAAAATGTTTTTGATAGAATTATCCATTACAGCCGTTAAATGTTGCATAGTAAGGAGTATTGGCGCACTAGATGTACTAGGGGCCTCCTGTATGGGCAAGACTGGTGTAGACGAAGGAGGGGATGATGCAGTACCATGCTTACTCCCCTCACTTGAGGAATCATCTTGGGCATCATTTTTACTAAATTTTTTTATGACATAAAATACATATAGTTAAATGAGAAGGAACCTTGGTTTCCCCACAGTCAGAACACAATCTATCTGGTAGTTCAGACATGTTAAACAGGCATAAACTTGATAACAAAGCACAAAAAACGTTTTAAAATAAAACCGTTACTGTCACTTTAAATTTTAAACTAAACACACTTTATTACTGCAATTGCGAAAAAGTATGAAGGAATTGTTCAAAATTCACCAAAATTTCACCACAGTGTCTTAAAGCCTTAAAAGTATTGCACACCAAATTTGGAAGCTTTAACCCTTAAAATAACGGAACCGGAGCCGTTTTTATATTTAACCCCTTTACAGTCCCTGGAATCTGCTTTGCTGAGACCCAACCAAGCCCAAAGGGGAATACGATACCAAATGATGCCTTCAGAAAGACTTTTCTATGTATCAGAGCTCCACACACATGCAGCTGCATGCCATTGTTCTCAAAAACAAGTGCGCCATACCGGCGCGAAAATGAGGCTCTGACAATGATTAGGGAAAGTCCCTAAAGAATAAGGTGTCTAAAACAGTGCCTGCCGATATAATCTTATCAAAATACCCAGATTAAATGATTCCTCAAGGCTAAATATGTGTTAATAATGAATCGATTTAGCCCAGAAAAAGTCTACAGTCTTAATAAGCCCTTGTGAAGCCCTTATTTACTATCTTAATAAACATGGCTTACCGGATCCCATAGGGAAAATGACAGCTTCCAGCATTACATCGTCTTGTTAGAATGTGTCATACCTCAAGCAGTAAGAGACTGCACACTGTTCCCCCAACTGAAGTTAATTGCTCTCAACAGTCCTGTGTGGAACAGCCATGGATTTTAGTTACGGTGCTAAAATCATTTTCCTCATACAAACAGAAATCTTCATCTCTTTTCTGTTTCTGAGTAAATAGTACATACCAGCACTATTTTAAAATAACAAACTCTTGATTGAATAATAAAAACTACAGTTAAACACTAAAAAACTCTAAGCCATCTCCGTGGAGATGTTGCCTGTACAACGGCAAAGAGAATGACTGGGGTAGGCGGAGCCTAGGAGGGATCATGTGACCAGCTTTGCTGGGCTCTTTGCCATTTCCTGTTGGGGAAGAGAATATCCCACAAGTAAGGATGACGCCGTGGACCGGACACACCTATGTTGGAGAAATGTTGTTATCTCCACTATGAATTTTGTGTGGGAACTACTAAATTTACCTGATCTCCTTAGAAAGAATTCAATAGCTTGTAGGCCTTTTTCGTGTTGTATTGATGTGTATAATGCTTTTACGCCTATGGTTAACCAACCATAGCCCTTCCTCCATTGAAAACCTGTCAAATGATTCAGTAGATCTTTTGTGTCCCTCAGGTAGCTGTATAATTCTAATACCATTGGTTGTAGAATTGTGTCTAGCCATTGTGACAATCTCTCAGTTATTGACCCAATGCCACTTACTATTGGCCTTCCAGTTATTTCTGTGATGGATTTGTGCACCTTTGGCAGGTGATTGAAAATAGGAACAATTGGATGTTCCACAATTAAGTATTCTGCTGTTGTTTGGTTAAATAAACCAACTTCCCCATTCCTTCATCTACCAGGAGAGGGGCAGCAGTGAGTAGAAAAGTTTATGCATTACAGGCAAAGTTCCTTTTTTGATATATGAAGCAGACATTATTTCCTTTACCCCGCAAACTGCTCTCTCCGTGGACTGGAACCGGTCAATCACACAAAAAAAATACAAGTGTGTATATATATATTATATGACCGAGACTGACCCGACTTTCCTTACAAATTTGTGTTTTACTTTCCTGTGGCTATTCTGTGGAATTCAATATATATAAATACAAAAAGTGGACCGTGAATTTATATTGGAACAAAAAAGACTGTTTATTTGAATTAGCCGATCTTAAAAGTGAGAAGGTCAATTTCATATATTGATCTCTATTAATAAGCCTGATACCAGTCGCTATCACTGCATTTAAGGCTTAACTTACATTAATCCGGTATCAGCAGCATTTTTCTAGCAAATTCCATCCCTAGAAATATATTAACTGCCCATACCTTATTGCAGGAAAACCTGCACGCCATTCCCCCTCTGAAGTTACCTCACTCCTCAGAATATGTGAGAACGGCAGTGGATCTTAGTTACTTCTGCTAAGATCATAGAAATCACAGGCAGATTCTTCTTCTAATGCTGCCTGAGATGAAACAGTACACTCCGGTACCATTTAAAAATACACTTTTGATTGAAGTTAAAAAACTAACTATAATACACCACTCTCCTCTTACTACGTCCATCTTTGTTGAGAGTTGCAAGAGAATGACTGGGTATGGCAGTGAGGGGAGGAGCTATATAGCAGCTCTGCTGTGGGTGATCCTCTTGCAACTTCCTGTTGGGAAGGAGAATATCCAACAAGTAATGGATTATCCGTGGACTGGATACACTTAACAAGAGAAATCTTAAATACTTAAATAGTCTACAATCAACACAACATTTGCTTTTGTAAAGCTATGCACAGGCAGCAGCATCTCCCTCAATATTAAATCATAAATATGTGAATGAACCCTTGCTCTTTAAGCAAGCATTAAGAATCATTTTCATGGTATCTTTATTTTTAACAACCTGCTTCTTTGGGTATCTTACAGATTTTCTACTGTGCTGATGTGCTTTTTGTTTTTAGGCAAAAAAAAAAAAAAGCCCCCCCCCCCCCCCCCCCAAAAAAAATGGAGACACCCTAAGGAATTAAACGTCTACTGAGTCTTTATCCAAAAATTGTTGTGCCAATTCAGGGGTTACAAAAACAAGTCCTTCCCATCTTTCATTTTTAGCTTGGCTGGGTAAAGTAATGAAAAAGTTATCCCCTCTTTCACCAATTGTGTGCAGATTGGGGGGGAGTCTCCTTTTGCTCGCCGTCTCAAATGAAAAATCTTGAAAATGCAAAACTCTTCCATCTTTATAGGTCAGCGGTTGTATCTTCCTGAAAGCTCTTAAAATGTCCCATTTACTCTGGAAACTTAAGTATTTCACCATGACAGCTCTAGGTCTAGCTGGTCTTGCCCTTAGATGACTAAGAAATTCTGCCCACCCGGGGGGCTCTCTCCACTACAAATCTGGCCCCCTACTCCTTCCAACTTCAATAATGAGGGCAGAGTTGTTTCAGCAAATTGAATCAGATTTTCTGCTTTTTCATCTTCTGTGAGGCCAATTATCCTTAGATTATTGGGTCTACTTCTGTCCTCCAATTCTTCAACTTTAGCCTCTAATCTACTATTTTGTTTTATCAGCAGGTTATATCTAGAGTTGAAGGTGTTTAGATCATCTTCACATTCAGAAATTCTTTGCTCCAGTTTTGAGAGTCGGGCATTTTTATGTTTCAATTCCTCCATTATTGAGGCAAGCTTTACATTTATCTCCTCCATCTTGGGGAATATTAATGCTGATACTGCATTGGCTATTGTATTAGCCTCACTTGCTTCCTCTCCTTTGTCCTCCAATATTGGTGATTCTGAGACATTCATATTTTTAGAGGGTTTCCTATCACCCACTTTATATTTTGGTGACATTTTCTGGGATTTCAAGTATTTATCCATTCAGAACTTGCATTGCCTTCTCCTTGCTGTTTACTCAGCTTCTCAGGCCTCAATTTAACTGCTTGATTGTTATTGATCCTTGTGCACTGCCGTTTACCAATATTCGTGCCCCTGACACAAAGCTCACCTGGCGTTTTTATATAGCAGGGTTTATTCACAGTTCCTCTCCTTAGAAAGTGTTTTCTGTTTGTAATATGGCCAAAAGGACCCAACCCCCACTAACTCGAAGCAGGCAGCCACACCTTTCCTTTATTAGTGCTTTGGAATAAAAAGGGCCCTAGATTGTTGAGCCTAATCGTCTGTCAGCCGACTAATCCCCAGGGCTGATTGTAGCTTTCCAACCAATCTACAGGCAACCTTTTACATAGTTCAGACCCCAAAATTTAGATTTTATCCTGAACTTTATGCTGAGGTAGCCTCACAGGCCCTTTAGTCCTTTGACCACTGTTTGAACTCACACCCTCCCAAAGATGTTAATCACCTGGTTTCTACTTTGGTGCTTTAAAGATTTTTCTTAGAGGCAGAGGTCCCTTAACCTTTTGCACAACGCTCTTTTCCCCAAACAAGAAAAAAGCAAAAAAAAAAAAAAAAAAAGAAAGTCCGTGAGCAGAAATAAGAAAAGGCAGCACCTTATTTCCTCCGCTTCTTATTTGTTTCCCTTGTAAGAACCTTGAAGAATAGATCTTGAGCCTATGTCCTTGGGGGGGAAGGGTTTCACCTGCTGTTACTGATGAGCTTTACAAAAACCCGACAGGATTTCTGGGGCCGGCTCTTCACTTGTTAGAGCCTATGTTAAAGATGCAAAAGCGGCTCAAAATCCAAGTGTATTTATTGAAAATCAGTGACCGTATAAAAACCATCATCATTGCAACATCTTATAGGCTAGCAGCACTACTAACAGCAAATAGAAAGGTAAGACTACAGGCGGATCATCTGTCTTACGTGTTTCAGCTTCCTGCCTTAATCATAGACCATATTGATCCATTACTACCCTAACTTTAAATACCTATTCATTGCATTCTATTGGTCCTGTAGTCTCACAAGTAGCCAATCAAATATACAAAGATATACAAAAAACAGGTGACAGGTAATGCATTGTATTGTGACACTAATTACTACATGATCCCCTCCTTAACAAGCATTAAGGTAAATATATATTTATTTATATGTGTATTTCAGATGCTACGGAAAAATGGTTTTAAAGAGAAAGATTGTTTATATATATATATATATATATATATATATATATATATATATATATATATATATATATATATATATATATATATATATATATATATACACATATACACATATACACACATACATACACACACACAGTATATATGAATTTAATTTAAAAAACAACCAATGGGTAAACTCATGATGTAAATATTATCCCATCTTTTTTTATTCAGTTAGCATCTAAAATACCAAAAATATATACAAAATAAATGTAGAAGTAAAGAATTATTGTTTGTGTATATATATATATATATATATATATATATATATATATATATATATATATATATACACACACACATATATATATATATATATATATATATATATATATATACATATATATACATACATACACACACACACATACATACATACATACATACACACACATATCCTTATGCTGGATTAAAAATACTGCTAAACTGGTATATATAAGATTATCACAGCCATAGTGCTTAAACTAGTATCCCTAGATATAATCTGTTAGGTTTAATCTGAACTCATATATTGATACATAATAATGGTGTCATTAGCTTTGTCACTAAAAAAAATTATTAGCAACAAAAACTCTTACTATGTTGCAAGGCTGACACTATGATCCACCAGCAACTATCAATATATATAATGTTTATAATATACAAAGCACTGGCTGTTAGCTATCTTAATACATTTTACCAGAAGTTAATTATATCTGTCTCTATATTCATGCCTAAGGGTTGTCTAGTTTCCAAAACATAAATCCAATAGGCCTCCTTTTTTCGAAGTTGGCGCAACCTATCACCACCTCTGGGACGTTTGCGTATCTGATCTATAACCATCCATGAGAATGTACTCATATCTTGGCCATGTACATCAACAAAATGTTTGGAGGCTCCTGTGGCATGGCTACCATGCTCTATGTCATTTAGATGTGCCCGAACCCGTTCTCTACACCTCCCTAGAGGTACAACCAACATATTGTTTTTTACATAGCGAGCATGTGATCACATAAATCCCATAATTTGATTTGCAGTTAGTACACTGGTAATGAGAGAATACCTTCTGTGTCATTCGTGACTGGAATATTTTTCCAACCGTCACAAACCACATGCCTTACAGGTGCTTCTGCCACATCTAAAGTGATCCTTTGTAGTTAGCCAGCTACTTTTTGGGGCCGGATTCTTAAACATTGAGGATGAAATCATATTACCAAAATGTAACATTTCTACGGGGTACACAATAACAGCCATTCTTGACTTCATCTTTAAGGTTGTCATCTGCTAACAAAATTGGAAGATTTTTCCTTATTATGTTACAGATCGAATAATATTGAGAACTGTAGGTGGTTACAAAGGTAGGTTTATCTTTACATTCCTCCCTTTTGGGTATATCATCCAATAAAGTAGATCTCAATTGTAAATTTTACTCCATTGAGTGCTTTTTGGATGGTTCCTGGGTCATATCCTCTATCAAGAAATCTTGACCTCAGCATCTCACTCTCATGCAGGAAGCTGTCATCACTAGAACAATTCCTTCTCAAACATAGGAACTGGCTCTTGGCTATGCCATAGCTTGTATGTTTGGGATGACAGCTTCCTGCATGTAAGAGTGCATTTCTCGTAATTGGCTTGTAGAGTGTGATCTCTATTTTCCTAGTTACAGGGTTACCTATCAGTATTACATCTAGGTATGGTATTTTTTCCTTATTAAAGGATGAAGTAAATTCTAAACCCACTGAATTACCATTTAGAAAATCAACAAAATTTATACTGCTCTCCTCTGACCCTTGCCAAATAATGGCTATTCTTCGTTGTTGTAAATAGAACGTACCCCCAAACTCGAAGTAATTGTGGGTCAACAAAAATTCCAGGGCCCTCAAAATGTATTCAATCAATTCAGTGGAATAGTTGGTCAATCTACATAACAAATTTCACTGATGCTATACCCTTGTCATGGGCGATTGCAGAATAGAGTCCTACCACATCCACAGTTAACCATCCCATATATTGTGGCCCCAATTTATATCTTCCAGTGTTCTTAACAGGTGTTTGGTGTCCCTGAGAAATGAAGGTAATTTATATACTATTGGTTGTAGTAAAGACTCTAACCAATTCGACAAGTTCTCAAATAGGGACCCAATCCCTGAGACTATTGGACAACCTTTTATTTGTGTCAATGTTTTGTGTACCTTCGGCAGGTGGTGAAAGTTTTTCCACATATAGATATTTAAATGTATTATCATCAAAGATACCCATACGTACATACCTGCCATCATCTAGCAGATCATTTAATTGGGCTCCATATGTAGTTGTTGGATCGCCAGAAAGTTTAGTATACACCAAAGGATCATTCAGCTGCCTCTCAGCTTCTGATATGTAATAGGCTCTATTTAATACTACAATGGAGTGATCTTTATCAGACTGCTCGATTGTTATATCCTCTTTCTGTTGTAGCTTGCTTAAGGCCGGTTTCTGTTCCTGTGACAGATTATTCATTGGTCTGGTATTTTTTTAACTTAAAACCTTTAAATCCTCCTCTACCCTTTTTTGAAAGGCTTCTAAAGCATGACCCCTGATCTGTGTTAGATAAAATATAGACTTGGGCGGGGGCGGAGCCTGCAGCTGTTGTGGAAGGACGTGTATGAGAGGAGCTCCTGAATCTTACTTGGATTTAACTAGATATTTTACTTTAAAAAACGCATTTATTGTGCTGGACATCTTTGCTTAAGTGCTTGGAGTTACCCTAGAGGAGTTGGTGAGATAATACTACATAAGAGGATATTCCTATGTTCCTCAGCTAGGCCGCATGGAGACCGAACACATGGCAAGCAGGCCTACTTGGTGACTCTGTATAACTATGCATTCATGGCTGCTGCACATTTACCCCCCCCCCCCCCGGATTGCGGGTTACTAGCAACACACAGTTGTTGCCCCTACCTTATCTAATCAACTAAAAAGTTATCCGCTTCTTAGAACATAAGTACTTAATTACTACCCTTGAAGACAGCGGTAACTGTGTTGCTAACGAGATACTGCTACGTACATCTTGACAATGGAGGCGCTGGACAAATGGGAGTATACAGTAACCCACCTGCTGCAAAACCACTTTCAGAGTCTGGAGGAAGAGCTTTGTAAACTCCTCAAGCTGCATGGTGCTTTAGGGCCACAGACGGGGTCACATACCTGCGTCCAACCAACTAATCAGACAGTGCCGGACAGCGCAACGACCCCCACCTTTGCAGCCCGTTGGGCACGACACTCTCCACAGATGGAGAATCTACACTCCCCTCCGCTTTAATCCGGGAGAATCCAGGTTACAATATGGAGTCGTGTGGCCGGGAAAATCCTAGACCTGAATCAGCTGGGAAAGCAAATATTGGAGGAGAGGCAGTCTCCCAGGAGGTCGCCCGTGCAATTCAAAGTAAGCTGCCTATAGTTTAGGCACAGCGATCTGGAGCTCTGACACTAAGTCACATACCCCGTTTGTGGCTGGGCATAGCTGTTGGCAACATGGTCAGTGCTGATAGCTACTACAAAAGAGCGGAACTTTTCACAGTCTCACTCTGCAAACCCGCTTTGACCAGACTAGAGCTGAATATTGGATCATCTGTGCTGGGTCGACCGGTTGATGTTCTCTACCACCCTTTTGATCCAGGGGGCATTTCAGGACTGCCTCTGAGTGAGTTCCTATATGCAACTCCACAACCGCTATCTATGGCAGTCAATGGGGTAGTTTACCGACAACCGCTAATGTATTCTGTCCGGTCCTGCTATGGCTCTACCTATCTGCAGCGTGAAAAAGATGGAATCGGCTAAACGGACGAGTGTGATATTAACATTGGGCGGTTTACTATATCGGCAGATATGGAACACCTGGAGATCAGATACAGGCTGGAGGAGAAAGTTATTAACCCTAACCCTCCTAGGCATTTAGATAATGTTAACCTAACTTAGACTGCTACCTACTCACATATGTTTTGATTTATTTTTAGCAGTTTTGCAGTGTCCATATAATCTGTGTTTCCCTGTTTATAACATTAGTACATTTTAAACCTCTCGGTTTACGTGAATAATTTCATAGGGTTAAAATATTTGGCAGCAGATACTGCATAAAATGCCTTGTTTAACCCTCTAAACAAGTGATATAGTTGTTAGCCCACATCCTTTACTATACCATGACCACACTTCCCTATATGACAAGACAACCACCCATTAGACTTTAGTACTACATAACTATCTTTTATAAGCTTATATCACATACTGGCTTTGATATATTCAGCTTAGTTGCCCTACAGTTAGTACCTATCTATCTATGTTTATTTATAGGCACCTGGAATCAAGGTTATATTAGAATTTAGCTGTAATCATTCTGGATCCCCAGTACTCCCAGATTTCATCTACAAAAGGTCATATAAATTTGCCAAATCTCACAGTGTGTTTGTTTTATTCATCACTTCTCATATTGGTTCCTTTAGTGAACAGCTGCAGATCCCTCTTATAGAAGAATGCATATTTTTTTTTTTTAATTTTCTTTTATTGAGGCATACATTGCATGAATACAATTTAAGGAAAAAGAACAACCAGGATAATTAAAAAAAAGAAAAAAATATCTATTTGCTTCATATTCAGCTTAATATTAACATATAGACATAATAAAGCCTCATGTTTTCCATTATATCTTTGACTTCTTATACAGTTTCTTATACAGTTTTTTTCGCTCGGCTAACTATTGACTAAGCATTATAACCAATAACGACTAAGGAATAGGGAGAGAGGAGGAAGAGAGAAAAGAAAAAAAAAAAAGAAGAAAAAAAAAAAAAAAAAAAAAGAGGGAAGAAAGGGGGGGGGGTAGGGAAGAATGAATATTACCAGCGATCTAATACTATTTCGGAATGTCTAAAAGGATATATTAGTTGGTCTATTTCCTCTGAAGGAAAGATCTTAATAAATGTGGCCCATTTTTTAAAAAGAAGAGCTACTGCTCTTTCGGAGGTTAAGGTCGTGTCCATCTGTTCAATGATGCATTGTTTTTTCATATAGTTTTTAATTTCTAGGATACTGGGAACCGAGGGGTCTCACCATTTCTTAAAAATTAGATTTCTTGCTGCCAGAATTGCCATAATCCCAGCTTTTTTGTTCTCAGGAGATGAAGGGGATTCTATAAGAAAGACAACCTCTGCGAGAGAGAGAGAGAGAGAGAGAGAGAAAGCGGGTATCTTTAATACATTAATGAGCCAAAATTCTATTTTCCGCCATAACTGCTTTATCCGGGGACATGACCATATCATATGGATTATATCCGCTGCCGGGTATGCACATTTAGGACATATATTAAATTTAAAATTATGCCATTTAAATCCCTTTAATGGGGTATACTAAGACCTATAGAGTAATTTAATGTGTGACTCTCTCCATCCTGCAGATAGAGTGGTCTGCGCTATTATCGCTATAGATTTTTCCACCTGATCCACCTCAATATCTAAATCTGGAGACAAGAGGTTCCACTTTTGTGTTATCTGATGTAGATTAGAATCTCCATGTTGACTAACCGCCAAGTCATACCAGATTGAAATAGAGGATATATAATTTTTAGGAAGGATAGGCCAGTTATCTAGCTTTAGTGACAAGCTGCAGATCCTTCTTATAGAAGAATGCATATTTATTCTCCCTTGCCCACAGTGGTTGGTACAATAGGATATTCATTTATATTGACACAAGTTAATTTAAAACGTGGTTGCTATTTGAGATATATTAATGTCCTCCTACTACTTGTATAAACATGGATTCTCATTCTCCTCTTTATTAATGAAGTCCACATGTGACCCCCACAGTGCTATAGTAGAGCTATAATTTGTTAGAGAGGTATCTCTATATTATATATCTGTGTTATTCTCCCCAATTATGATTATATATGTTTGTAACATTATCCTAGGTTTTTATAACATGCGTGCAGTCTATTATTTGTATGCAGATATGCCTTTATTGAAATCTTGTTCACTATATAAATAAAAACGAGGTTTGTCATCTGAGACCCAAGAGTGGTCTCCTTTGGTCAAATTAACCTCCTGTGATTTTGTGCAAGACCTGTGAGGTCCAAAAGTGGCCTCTTGTGTCATCTTGGAAGTATGTGTATTAACTGGCATACCGCTTGTGTATTAAGTTTTTGGAATTTATCCTCTGGAAATACTCATTTCCTGTTTGAGCATGTTTTATTCCATACACATATTGTGCTATTTACATAATTTGCTGATTCATATTTTATGTATGCCCTGTATTGAACCTCAAATAAAAACCATTTAAAAAAAAAAAAAACCACAACACAACAAAAACAAATATAGACTTTTGCTTATATCCATTATGTGAGTGTTTCCTTACATCTGTGTCTGCACTCTCCATCTCAAGTGAGTGCAGAGACAGAAAATCTTTAGCCTCTGTAAAATTAAAATAGTCATATTGGGAACTTGTATCTTTTGAAATAACCATTTCTTGTAGGGGTGTTGGATTATGTTTGTAAAACTTTTTGATAGTTAGGCCTCTAATGAATCTATTCAGATCCATTATGGTTTCAAAAATATCAAACCGTGTTGTTGACACAAAATTTAGGCCTAAGCTTAACACTGATATTTCTGCAGCCGTTAATGGTATCTTAGATAGATTTATGACATTTGTTTCCTGTATTTGTTCCGTCCCATCCTTAGGGAATACTGATCTCTCTGAAAGCTCTGATGTTTTGTGGATGGTTGTATCATTATCCCTCCTCTTTCTGAATTTCTTCCTCTGCCGCCTCCTCTTTTTTGGTGTTGTACCAAATGAAAATCCTGATTGCCTTATACATTTATGATGTTATGTGATTCGAACTGGGTCTGTTTGTACTTATTGCCCTTCTGTACTTTTATCTGCGTTACCACTTTCTGTCTGACTACTGGCTCTGTATACTCTACCACTGGCATCTGTACTGTACTACTGTCACTGGTACTAGCTAGAGGTATAGACTGTGGTATAGTAGCAACAATCATTGTTTCAGTTCTTGTGTCGTCCTCTGACGATTGTTCTCCTGACATAAAGGACACAAAGTCAGAGTTCATCTTCTTCATTAGATTCTGGATCTGGATCCGAAAACAACTTTTTTCTGATGCTTCGTCTTTTCATCAGCTTTGTTGTCATATTGTTGGCGTCTGTCTCCTTTGTCTATTACCTCTCTTAGACTGCCAGTTATATACTCTATTGGTCTTGTAGTCTTCTGAATCTCTGGTATATTTTCTGAATTTTGTCACATCCAGTTCTTTTTTGGCTCTATCCACCGTTTCCTGTAGTACACCATCCAATTTTGGGTAGTCAGGATGTTCTACAAACATATTAAGCTCCTTTTGTAGATTCTCTATGTTTACTCTGGCCTCAGTTAACCTTTCCTCTTTGTACCGTATAATGAGTGACATCAGTCTCAATGAGCACTCAGATAGTATCTCATTCCACGCTGAAAGAAATTTTTCATCTGTAACCAGGAATGTGGGGAACTTTCTCAGCCGTAAACCTCTAGGAATCATTTGTAGGGAGGCATAGTTCTCTAGAGAGCGTTTGTCCCACCAAAGTTTGTACTCTCTAAGTAATGCCTTTTCCATTTTATATATATATATATATATTATATTATATTATATATATATATATATATATATTTTTTTTTTTTTTTTTTAATTACTGTATCTAAATGTTTGCAAACCAAAGTCTACGGCAAACATGCTTCACAATGGATAATAAAAAAGCACTGCTGTGTATTTAAAAATGTCCCTTTAAACTCTTAAACTAATAATTAATAATCTTCACCTTCTCGTCAACAGACGAACACAGTCATCAGTACTACTTCTTGTTCTCTTTGTTAAAATGCATATCCAGGCAGGTTCAACAGTGGCAGCAATGCAATACTGGGACGCTAGCTGCCGATTGGTGGCTTCACACATGCCTCTTGTCATTGGCTCACCAGAAGTGTGCGCCAACAAAGGATTTTCCTATTGCACCTTTATATCCCTTTTACGGCTGTTGCAAGGACACCATTTTACAAACAAGAAAAAATAGTTACCAGTAAGCGGGAAATCATTTTGTCTTACTAATAAAATTTAGCGTAATTTTGCCCTCTGCATCAGAGTATTAAGACTGGGGTTTGTGTGTAGCGCTTGTTGTAGTCATTATTGGTTAATCAGCATCCTATGTATGTCTACTGAAGGGTTAACAGAGTGAGGTTTAATTTAGCTCCCCTCCTTTCTAATTAGAGATGTTTGTAAGTTGCAGAGACAACCAGAAGGTCTGTGTGCACAATGGTGCTGAAATAAAATGCATCATATATGTAAATGTATTGGCGCAGGATTCACCTTGACATTAGCAGGTGACCTTATACACTCCCCCCTTTTTTACATACATGAGGCCTTAAACACGCACTAGTTAATACAGAGACGCTGATATTGTTGTATGGGAGATCAGTAACAGACCAGTGAATCTGTGCACAACACGCAGTCATATACACAACACACATTCTGTATTTGTTTCAGCAAACTGCCTTTAGCAGCTCTGTATAGATTCTGCTACTTAATTACAAGGCCAGGGAATGAAAAGATCTATTTGAAAACTTATTTTGAACTGCAAAGTGAAAGCTCTTTAGAATAAGAAAAAGAAAGAGAGAGACATCATCTGCTTTCTAATACTAAAAAACAATTTACGTCAAGCCTGGGATGATTTTGTATGGTGTAGCCTAAAATTATCTCGTTGGATCCAAAGCGGCTCTCTGCATATGCATGTGGTGACAAAAATAGATGTTCCGCAAGCTCCAAAACAAATTTGCATGTTTTTGCAGATGAACAATAGTGGCGCTGACAGTGCTTTTCACAGAATAAGAACAGCTAAACATTCCAAGCAAATGTAATCACTGAACAGTGGCACGAAGCCCACACAGTTGCCAGCCTATGAATCCATTTCTCCTCCAGTGACTGAGATAAAGAGTTTACCAACATTATTACTTGTTTAAGCAGTGTCCAGTCCCTAATATAATACAGCAAGGGGCTTTACACTAGCTTGTCCAACAAAAGCAGAACGAACATAGCTCTTTATAGAGTAGATATCTTAACCTCTATAGAATCAGCAATATATGTTCTACCTAGTTAGCTTTATGTTGTATTTAATTGTAAATTTCGCAAATATTATAAACCATTAAAGAAAAGCAACAGAAAACCACCAAGCAAATCAAGAGCCACATATAATATAAATCTATGCTGTAAAGGTTTTTTATTTCCTTAACCCTTTCGTGTCAGGGCTAAAGTGCCTACATCGGAACAACTGTTCCGATGTAGACAAATTGAAACCACGTGATCGTGCACACGATTGCAAGATTTCAATTATTGGATCGCATCTGGGGGGCGTCCCTACAACCCTAGGAACACCCCCCAGACCGTGATCAAATCCTGACAGCACAGAAGGCTTCAGGACAGCCGTTAGCTATGACGTTCTATTCCGTCATAACGGCTTTAAAGCCCAGTCTAATTATGACGTAAAAGAACGGCATAACGGCTTTAAAAGGTTAAACAGGATAGAAAATTTGAATACACAATAGATAAACCTTGACTTACATTTTTAGAACCTGCCAGCTGTCCCTCTTTAAAAGGTTGTTTTTTATTTGAGTGATGAACCTGCTGTTACAGCCAATGAGATGCCACACAGCTTGCTCTATTGACTGTAATGCAAGCGAGCTCCTCTGCCTCACAAGAGTCAGTTCTTCCATCTACAGAGATGCAGACCTGCAGGAGCTGATCAGTTGCTTCATCACTCAAGATTTATAAAAGAAAAAAAAAAACGTTTAAAAGAGGGGACGGTCGGCAGCTTCTAGAAATGTTTTTTAGATTAAAAAAACGTTTAAGAGTTTCAGAAAAAAGAAAATTGTTGATGTTACAATATCTGTGCCTTGCATAGACTTATGCAGTGCTGGAATAACTACTGATTTACTTTAACAACACCCATATCTTTATATCCTGCTCCACCATATACATATTTCTAAAATATAACCAGATCATTTGGTGCATTTGTGAATCCAAGTAAAATAAAAAGGGGGGGGGGGGGGGATTTGGTTAAAAACACAGCACACACATTAGTAAACACTGCAAAGTAATTACTTGGATGTTAGTGTGTGAGTAACCGTGCGATACCTTAATAAGCGCTGCTTCTGGCCCGTCCCGATCAAAGATCTGACGGGCTTTCAGTATAGCCAGGATAACGCCTTGCATAGCAGGGCAGAGCATCACCTAGCAGCACACAAAACAGAATGCAAAGAAAAAAAACGTGAGAAGATAAATATAGCAATAGAGAAGTCAGAACAAAACGGGTTTCAGAGAATAAGAAAATGGCAAAGAGAGACAGTTACGTTAAAAATAAGCGGCTAAAAGAACATTACACTTTAAAATCCCGGGTTAGCACTGAAAATACAGTAATTTGCCCTTCCCTATTTAAACTGTTAATTATTTAATTAGTAAAACAAATTAACCCCTTCTCCACAAATGTCAACACAAGCTGCATGTATGCAAATTCAATTGGCACACGTGCACAGTGCTCAGGAGCGCTCACAATATCACAAGATGTCGCAGGAGCATTCTGTGCAGTGAGTAAACGCATACAGCTTATTCCTGTATAGGGAGCAATTTGCATGTTTGGGGGTGAGAGATGAAGAGGGGATTGATTTGATTTCCTAAAATATTAACAATAGGAACTACATTGAGGCAAACACATTTTAATGTATTTGGGTTTCTAACTGTTGTAGAAATGTTCCATGGTGTTTTTCATCATAGATTATCACACATTATAATGGACATTTTGTCTTCCGTTTTAGTACACCGGTTGTGAAATCTTTTGCAACCAAGGAACACGAAGATTGTATGTAAGTCCCATTAGAATCAGACACGTTAGTCAGTGACCTTTTTATTTCAGTGATTGGTTTGCCATGTCACAGTGTCTCAGAGATCATTTACATCTGTGTAATGAAAGCCACCGTTACATTTTTCCACAGACAAACGGTCATTTTTATTTTTAGTGGTCACCCAGGGATTAGTTAAAGCTCTGTTTAATTCACTATTAGACAACACAAATAGTGCGAACGTCTGTACCTCCTCATTATAACCATCAGCATCAGATCTAACGAGTATCTTCCCCACACTGGGGATATCCACTTCAGAAAGCTGAGTGTCTGTCTGATCTTCCCCAGCCTGAGCCGGGAGGTTGGGTGCTGGTTGACCTTTCTCCTCCGGCTCAGGTTTTGTCGGCTGTTGCAGGAGATAAGGAAAATGACAGGATGAAAATGACAGACCAGAGAGAAAACGGTAACATATAAGCAGTTTTACAAAATGTTCGACAACAGTGCTAGGACGTGGGAACACTGGATTATGTCAGATCACCCCAAGAGCAGTGACACCGAAAGAACAGGACAAGGAAGCAACAGAATTTATTAAAAACACTGTACCTGGATGTTGTGTTGTTGAGAAAATGTTTGATTCCGTAAAATGAATTTAAGGTGATTACTTTTTGCAGTTTAAACAATGCATTTATTTAAGCTACAAGTTTCTATAGTTACCATCTGTTAACTCACCTTCCTTTCTATATCATTTTACAATTTATAATTTGAAAGTACTAATAACGAGGACTGTGAACTCTCAAAAGTTGTCTTTGTTTATTGCAATATAGTTTGGCTAACACACATCAGTTGTTGATTCTGTTTTTTTTTTTTTAAATTTGTCAAAAGGTAGAGAGGTTGGCAGCAGTGTTTGTAACAATGTTACATATATTTAGATAGAGATTTTATATATATATATATATATATATATATATATATATATATATAGATAAAGAGAGAGAGATTTTATATATATATCTATATATCTGAAGACACGTGAAAACTCCTGAACCTACCACAGTATGCTTTCATGCAAAGGTGCTAAGTTTCCGCCTAAGTAGTGGTCCCCAAGCTGTGATCTTAACAATGCAGGCGAAGGCCATAAAAACAGGTACCGCAGTCGTCATTCGACAACATATAGTCTATTGTATTGTAGAAAGGGTTTAAGTGATGATTGCATCTTTTTTTCCCCAACAGCAAGGTTGCAGGTGTCTGAAATAACTGGAAAGAGGACACCCCCCTCAGTGACCAGTTTCAGCCCCTTCTCTTTGGTGACTGTCGGAAGATGAAATTCACAAAGAATCCCCTGTCACTTAGAAGTAGCACAACACCCTTAGCACAGATATCATTTGAGAACATATCTCTCAATATATAGAGTGTAATAATTGCTGGTGCGGGGTCTCTGAGCTCTCCTTCAGTACTGAAATAAGGTGAATATTTTTTGGAGATAAAAAAAGCCCAGAGGCTATAACTGGGGGAGGGGGTCTCTATTGCCTTCCAACACCAGCCCCCAATAAAAGGCACAAGACATTACATGAAACAGTGGAGGGCCCTCCTCAAAATGAAAATGTTCTAGCAATGATGATTACCTTACAGCTGTGACATTACTGTCGTATGTAAATTGTGAATTAACACATCCCTGTAGCACCAGCTATAGACAAAGCACATTTGAAAGAAATGTCTTTGAATTATAGTTTTCTGCACACATCATGATCAAAGTAATTTGCTGACTTTACTCAGGATCTTTAAATAAAAAACAAAACACTAATTTGGGTTGGATAGGTGGGAATGAATATACTTGATATTAAAAAGTGACATCTTACATTAGACCTCAATAGAAACAGTAGGATAAATATTTTTAATGTTTTGCATTGTGTAAGAAAACAAAACATTTAAATTTGAGTGCACAATCCACAGAAAAAGCAGTAAAAGTGTTTAAACGCTAAAGAGCAACCCTTGTGCCAGCAGGTGGATAAGACCGGGAGCACCAAGGTACTTCTAGAATGCAAGACGTGACCTACAAAGTATTTAATTGTAGAGTTGAGACAATCTAATGCAATACATTGCTGCAGGCAGATCAAGTCACTACAGGTAGAAAGAAAATGCACATTTTGGGCATGAGTGACAACTTTCACCTCATATGTACAAATGCATACAGGGGCTGAGCATTCAGGGAAATATGATTGAGGGCATTTATGAACATGAGAATCCAATTCATGTGCACATATTACATCACAGCCCCAGCATGTAGCATCATGTGACATAAAAACATAATTTATGTAAGAACTTACCTGATAAATTCATTTCTTTCATATTGGCAAGAGTCCATGAGCTAGTGACTTATGGGATATACAATCCTACCAGGAGGGGCAAAGTTACCCAAACCTCAAAATGCCTATAAATACACCCCTTACCACACCCACAAATCAGTTTAACGAATAGCCAAGTAGTGGGGTGATAAAATAAGGAGTAAAAAAGCATACAAAAAGAGGATCAGGAAATAAAATTGTGCTTTTTAAACAAAAATCATAACCACCACAAAAAGGGTGGGCCTCATGGACTCTTGCTAATATGAAAGAAATGAATTTATCAGGTAAGTTCTTACATAAATTATGTTTTCTTTCATGTAATTGGCAAGAGTCCATGAGCTAGTGACGTATGGGATAGAAATACCCAAGATGTGGGAGACCACATAAGAGTCACTAGAAAGGGAGGGATAAAATAAAAACAACTTCACAACCTTAGGAAGAAATTTAAACGAAGTCTGAAAAACAGCCTTATCCTGATGAAAAAAATCAGAAAAGGAGACTTGCAAGAGAGCAGACAATTCAGAAACTCTTCTAGCTGAAGAGATAGCCAAAAGGAACAATACTTTCCAAGAGAGTAGTTTAATATCCAAAGTATGCATAGGCTCAAAAGGTGGAACCTGCAAAGCCTTCAAAACTAAATTAAGACTCCAAGGAGGAGAGATTGATTTAACAAGCTTGATACAAACCAAAGCCTGAACAAAACAGTGAATATCAGGAAGTTTAGCAATTTTTCTATGAAAGAAAACAGAAAGAGCAGAGATTTGTCCATTCAAGGTACTTTCAGACAAACCTTTATCCAAACCATCCTGAAGAAACTGTAAAATTCTAGGAATCCTAAAAGAATGCCAAGAGAATTTATGAGAAAAACACCATGAAATATAGGTATTCCAAACCTGATAACAAATCTTTCTTGAAACAGACTTCCGAGCCTTTAGCATAATATTAATCACTGAGTCAGAGAAACCTCTATGACTAAGTACTAAGCATTCAATTTCCATACCTTCAAATTTAGCGATTTGTAATCCTGATGAAAAAACGGCCCGTGAGACAAAAGGTCCGGCCTTAAAGGAAGTGGCCAAGGTTGGCAACGGGACATCCGCACAAGATACCAAAACCTGTGAGGCCATGCTGGCGCTATCAGAAACACATGCGATCACCCTTGGAAGAAGAACTAGAGGCCGAAAAATGAAAGCAGGTTGGTAAAACCAAAGAACTGCTAACACATCCACCATTTCCGCCTGAGGATCCCTGGACGTGGAAAGGTACCTGGGAAGCTTCTTGTTTAGATGGGAAGCCATCAGATCTATTTTGGGGAGACCCCACATCTGTACAATCTGACAAAATACATCTGGATGGAGAGACCACTCCCCTGCAAGTAAGGACTGACGACTGAGATAATCCACTTCCCAATTGTCTACACCTGGGAAATATATTGCAGAAATTAGACAGGAGATGGATTCCGCCCAAGAAATTATCCAAGATACTTCTTTCATTGCTAAAGGACTGCGACTCCCCCCCTGATGATTGACATATGCCACAGATGTGATATTGTCTGTCTGAAAACAAATGAATAATTCTCTCTTTAATAGCGGCCAAGCTGAAGAGCCCTGAAAATAGCAGGGAGTTCTAAAATATTGATTGATAACCTCGCCTCTTGAGGATTCCAATCTCCTTGTGCTGTCAGAGACCCCCAGACAGCTCCCCAACCTGTGAGACTTGCATCTGCTGAATCACAGTCCAAGCAGGACAAACAAAAGAGACCCCTTGAATAACCTGATGGACTAACCACCAGGACAGAGAGAGAGAGAGTTGAATGTTGGAATTTAAGAATATCAACTGTGATATCCGAGTATAATCCCTGCACCATTGATTCAGCATGCAAAGCTGCAGAGGTCTCATATGAAAATGAGCAAAGGGGTTTACGCCCGATGCTGCAGTCATGAGACCTAAAACTTCCATGCACATAGCCACTGAAGGGAATGATCAAGACTGAAGGTTTCGATAAGCTGAAACCAATTTCATTCATCTCTTGTCTGTTAAAAACAGAGTCATGGACACTGAATCTATCTGGAAACCTAAAAAGGTGACCCTTGTCTGAGGAATCAAGGAACTATTTGGTAAATTGATCCTCCAACCATGTCTTTGAAGAAACAACACTAGTTGATTCATGTGGGATTCTGCTAAATAAGAACATTAAGCCAGTACCAAGATATCGTCCAAATAAGGAAACACTGCAATACCCTGATTACAGATAGAAGGGCACTGAGAACCTTCAAAAAGATTTGTGGAGGTGTTGCTAGGCCAAATGAAAGAGCAACAAACTGATAATGCTCATCTAGAAAAGAGAATCTCAGAAACCGATAGTGGTCTGGATGAATCGAAATATGAAGATACACATCCTTGAAGTCTATTAAGGACATGTAATGACCTTGCTGAACAAAAGGCAGAATAGTCCTTACAGTCACCATCTTGAAAGTTGGGACTTACAAAAATGATTCAAAAACTTCAGATCCAGAACTGGTCTAAAAGAATTTTCCTTCTTCGGGACAATAAATGGATTTGAATAAAAACCCAGACCCTGAGCTTTCACAGGATTTGTTGGAATGTGAGAGAGAAAAAATCTTCTCACAGGAGGTCTTATTCTGAAACCTATTCGATACCCCTGGGAGACAATATTCTGAATCCAATGATTCTGAATGGAACCTGCCCAAACATCTTGAAATAATGTCAATCTGCCCCCCTCCAGCAGAACTGGATCGAGGACCGCACCTTCAAGCAGTCTTGGGGGCTGGCTTTGGTTTCTTGTAAGGCTTGGATTTATTCCAACTCGAGGATGGCTTCCAATTGGAGCCAGAGTCTTTAGGGGAAGGAATGGTTTTCTGTCCTCTATTCTGACGAAAGGAATGAAACCAATTAGAAGATTTAGATTTGCCTTTAGACTTTATCTTGAAGCAAAAAACTCCCTTCTCACCAGTAATAGTGAAAATAATAGAATCCAACTGGGAACCACACAAATTATTACCCTGAAATTATAGAAATAGTAACCTAGATTTAGATACCATGTCAGCATTCCATGATTTTTGCCATAAAGCTCTTCTAGCTAAAATAGCACAAGACATACAGTAGATTTAACATTAATCTTTATGATATCAAAAATAGCATCACAGATAAAATGATTAGCATGTTGAAGCAAACTAACAATGCTATGCAAATCAGTGTCTTTTTCTCGTTGTGCTAAGCTATCCAACCAAAAAGTTGATGCAGCCGCAACATAAGCCATAGAAATGGCACGTCTGAGCATATAGCCAGAATGCAAATAAGCTTTCTTTAGATAAGATTCAATCTTCCTATCTAAAGGATCATTAAGTACTATCAGCATCAGGAAAAACCTCAGGAGTAGTCACGGGAGGTTTATAGACAGAATTTAAATGTTTACTGGATTTATTATCAAGAGGAGCAGACTCCTCAATATCCAAAGTTATTAACACTTCTTTTAACAAAGAACGAATATACTCGATCTTAAAAAAATAAGATGATTAATCAGTGTCAATGTCTGAAGTAGGATAAGAGAGTTCCTTATCAGAGGAGGATATATAAGTATGTTGCCGGTCATTACAAATTTCATCAGTATTATGAGAAGTTTTAAAAGACCTTTTACATTTATTTGAAGGCGGTATAGCAGCCATAGCCTTTTTGTATCGCCACAGCAATATAATTTTTCATATCAACAGGAATATCATGTACTTTAGATGTTGAAGGAACAACAGATACTGTACTAGCACTAATAGAAATCTTTTCTGCATGCAAAAGCTTATGACAACTGTTACATACTACAGTTGGAGATATAATCTCCACTAGCTTACAACAGATACACTTAGCTTTGGTAGAACTGTGTTCAGGCAGCATGGTTCCTACAGTAGCTTCTGAGACAGGATCAGATTGAGACATCATGTAAAATGTAAAAAAGAAAAAACAACATTAAACAGAAATATCTTATTTCCACATATAACAGTTTCATAAATGGAAAAAAATGCAAATGCTAAAATTGGTAAAAAAAAAGCAAATAGCATAGCCCTCTGAGCATAAAGAAGGCAATGAGCATATAGGAAGTGAGGTAAAATAAAACTAAATTTTTTGGCGCCAAGTAGGACATACAACGCAAAAGGAAGTTGAGAAATCTTTTGGCGCCATCAAACATCTGGAAATGATGCAACTCGCATCATAAACACAATTTCGTGCCAAACAACCTAGCGTCAACTAAGACGCAGGAAATTACGAACTTGCGTCATGACAGACGCACATTCGCGCCCACAAAATTTCTTGCACTAAGAATGACACAATAAATAACAGAATTTTGCGCCCTTACGAGTCTAATTTGCCTGCAAAACAAGTCAAATTGAAAAAAAAGACTATACCCCAGGTAAGACAAACTTCCTACAACATGCAACGAAACTGCTGGACTGCAAAGGGAAAAACACAGACCTGACTCTTGGCAAATATAAGTTAAATACATATATTTAAAACTTTATTTTAATACATAAAGCGCCAAACCATAGCTGAGAGTGTCTTAAATAATGATAAATACTTGCCGAAAGACACCCATCCACATATAACAGATAGCCAAACCAATACTGAAAGCTATCAGCAGAGGTAACGGTATATAAGAATATATCTTTGATCTGAAAAGCGAGGTAGATTAATCCCTACGACCGATAACAGAGAACCCTTGAACAGATTTCCCGCAAGGAAAACCATAAAATCAATAGTCGATACTTTCTTCATATCCCTCTAAAACAATTCAGTTTAATGAATAGCCAAGTAGTGGGGTGATAGAAAAAAAGGAGTAAAAAGCATCAAAAAATTAATTGGAAATATAATTGTGCTTTATACAAAAAAACATAACCACCATAAAAAGGGTGGGTCTCATGGACTCTTGCCAAAATGAAAGAAATGAATTTATCAGGTAAGTTCTTACATAAATTATGTTTTCTTTCATGTAATTGGCAAGAGTCCATGAGCTAGTGATGTATGGGATAGTAATACCCAAGATGTGGAACTCCACAGAAGAGTCACTAGAGAGGGAGGGATAAAATAAAAACAGCCATTTTCCGCTGAAAAATTCAATCCACAACCAAAAGAATAAGTTTTTCTTATAATTGAAAAGAAAAAAAAAGAAAAATTAAAACATAAGCAGAAGAATCAAACTGAAACAGCTGCCTGAAGAACTTTTCTACCAAAAACTGCTTCCAAAGAGGCAAATACATCAAAACAGTAGAATTTAGTAAATGTATGCAAAGAAGACCAAGTCGCTGCTTTGCAAATCTGATCAACTGAAGCTTCATTCTTAAAAGTCCACGAAGTGGAGACTGATCTAGTAGAATGAGCTGTGATTCTCTGAGGTGGGGCCTGACCCGACTCCCCATAAGCCTTATGAATTAAAAGCTTTAACCAAGATGCCAAGGAAATGGCAGAAGCTTTCTGACCTTTCCTAGGACCAGAAAAGACAACAAATAGACTAGAAGTCTTCCTGAAATCTTTAGTAGCTTCAACATAATATTTCAAAGCTCTTACAACATCCAGAGAATGTACGGAGCTCTCCAAAGAATTCTTTGGATTAGGACACAAAGAAGGGACAACAATTTCCCTATTAATGTTGTTAGTATTAACAACTTTAGGCAAAAATTTAAATGAAGTCCACAAAACTGCCTTATCTTGATGAAAAATCAGAAAAGGTGACTCACAAGAAAGAGCAGATAATTCAGAAACTCTTCTAGCAGAAGAGAGATAGCCAAAAGGAACACTTTCCAAGAAAGTAGTTTAATATCCAAAGAATGCATAGGCTCAAAAGGAGGAGCCTGTAAAGCTCTCAATACCAAATTAAGACTCCAAGGAGGAGAGATTGATTTAATGACAGGCTTCATATGGACCAAAGCCTGAACAAAACAGTGAATATCAGGAAGTTAAGCAATCTTTCTGTGAAATAAAACAGAAAGAGCAGAGGATTTGTCCCTTCAAGGAACTTGCAGACAAAACTTTATCCAAACCATCCCGAAGAAACTGTAAAATTCTAGGAATTCTAAAAGAATGCAAGGAGAATTTATGAAAAGAACACCATGAAATATAAGTCTTCCAAACTCGATAATAAATCTTCCTAGAAACAGATTTACGAGCCTGTAACATAGTATCAATCACTGAGTCAGAGAAACCTTTATGACTAAGTGTTCAATTTCCATACCTTCAAATTTAATGATTTGAGATCCTGATGGAAAAATGGTCCTTGAGAAAGAAGATCTGGTCTGAAAGGAAGTGGCCAAGGTTGACAACTGGACATCCAGACAAGGTCCGCATACCAGAACCTGTGAGGCCATGCTGGTGCTATCAGAAACACAAACAAATGTTCCATGATGATCTTGGAGAGGCGGGAAGATATAAGGTTGGTAAAACCAAGGAACTGCTAACGCATCCACCGACTCCGCCTGAGGATCCCTGGACCTGGAAAGGTACATGGGAAGTTTCTTTTTCAGATGGGAAGCCCTCAAATCTATTTCTGGAAGACCCCACATCTGAAAAAACACATCTGGATGGAGTGACCACTCCCCCGGATGTAAAGTCTGACGGCTGAGATAATCCGCCTCCCAATTGTCTACACCTGGGATATGTACCGCAGAAATTAGACAAGAACTGGATTTCGCCCAAGCAAGTATCCGAGATACTTCTTTCATAGCTAGGGGACTGCGAGTCCCACCCTGATGATTGACATATGCCACAGTTGTGACATTGTCTGTCTGAAAACAAATGAATGGTTCTCTCTTCAATAGAGGCCAAACCTGAAGAGCCCTGAAAATAGCACTGAGTTCTAAAATATTGATTGGTAACCTCGCCTCTTGAGATTTCCAAACCCCTTGTGTTGTCAGAGATCCCCAGACAGCTCCCCAACCTGAAAGACTTGCATCTGTTGTGATTACAGTCCAGGTTGGACGAACAAAGGAGGCCCTTTGAACTTTACGATGGTGGTCTAACCACCAAGTCAGAGAGTCGAACATTGGGATTTAAGGATGTTAATTGTGATATCTTTGTATAATCCCTGGACTATTGATTCAGCATACAAAGCTGGAGAGGTCTCATATGAAAACGAGCAAAGGGAATCGCGTCCAATGCTGCAGTCATGAGACCTAAAACTTCCATGCACATAGTGTGAGAATCTGCGTAGAGTGTCAGCAGTTGACACCGTTAAAGGAAATTATGGATCTCAACTGCAGATCTAATTATCCAAAAATGAGTGACTGTATCACTTTAGTCTCTGTGCTTATATAAGTGATGAGCTCAGAGTGACATAAGTGACTTTAATTAAATGAGAAGTCTGTAAATTATAAGATGAAACAGTCCTTTAAAGAAAAGTTCTTAAGGTAAGATGAAAGTATCAGACTTTGCATAAGCAGGTTTCTATTATGTATGAGAACCTGTTATTTGTATTTCTAATTGCTTTTATCCTAGCAACTGAATGCACAGAGAGAATTTGTTACATTCCCTTTAAATATTGCTAGAGACAGAGCACTTACAAGTAAGGAGGTTTGTTATAGCTTAAGCGCTACAGCGAAATGAAATCCGAGTGTCAGTTTTCATCTACTGAGGAGTGACGTCAGAGACGCTGCATGGAGTAGTTACCGGAGCTATGCGGTCTGTGTATCAAGAGATAGCTTGCTACAGTTGCGATGAGCAAATGAGTTGTTAAATCAAAGACGGCTTGTGGCTCCGGTTGAAGCTCTGGAAGTGTCACGGTGATAGTTGGAGGGAGTGGATAAGTTCCGTTAATTAACAGTGGGTTATCCGTTATATAAGGTAACAAGTAGATGTTTAGTATGTCCCAAGTAAACCTCAATACCTGATACAGATTGAAACAGTGAAATGTCCCAGATTGTAGCTTTTGAATTTCAGTTGAGAGATTGCGCTGACGCTGGTAATCATATTCAGGTAAAATGAATAAGGAAATCCAAACAAGCGCTGCAGCACTTCAAGCAAGCTGCAGTGAATAAAGAGAGACTTCAAATAAATCTTTAGTTCTTTGGTATAAATTGTAATCCTTTCTTAATCCTCAGTAAGGAGTCAGGTAGAATTTTGGCATAGCTTCTAGCTGCAAATCAACAATAACTAAGCACCTGTTCAAGGTGCTGTGATGCCTTAAATAGGGGAGTGGTAAAAGCAAGGCAGGTAAGCTTAGGTGAAAAGGAAAAGCTGGAATGGAATCCTGACACATAGCCACTAAAGGGAATGACTTAGACTGAAAGTTCCGACAAGCTGAAACCAATTTTTTTCGTCTCTTGTCTGTTAGAGACAGAGTCATTGACACTGAATCTATCTGGAAACCTAAAAAGGTGACCCTTGTCTGAGGAATCAAGGAACTTTTTGGTAAACCATGTCTTTGAAGAAACAACACTAGTTGATTTGTGTGAGATTCTGCAGAATGTAAAGACTGAGCTAGTACCAAGATATCGTCCAAATAAGGAAACACTGCACTACCCTGTTCTCCGATTACAGAGAGTAGGGCACCGAGAACCTTTGAAAAAATTCTTGGAGCTGTCGCTAGGCCAAATAGAAGAGCAAACAATTGGTAATGCTTGTCTAGAAAAGAGAATCTCAGAAACCGATAGTGATCTGGATGAAGTGGAATGTGAAGATATGCATCCTGTAAGTCTATTGTGGACATATAATGACCTTGCTGAAAGTTGGGACTATTACAAAACGGTTCAAAATTTTCAGATCCAGAACTGGCCTGAATTAATTTTCTTTCTTTGGGACAATGAATAGATTTGAATAAAACCCCAGACCCTGTTCCTGAAATGGAACTGGTATAATTACCCCTGAAAGCTCTAGATCTGAAACACACTTCAGAAAAGCCTGAGCCTTCACTGGACTAGCATGTTGAAGCAAGCAAACAATGCTAGAAAAATCAGAATCTGTTTCCTGTTGTGCTAAGCTTTCCAACCAGAAGGTTGATGCAGCTGCAACATCAGCTATAGAAATTGCAGGCCTGAGAATATGAACCAGGCCTATTCCATTCCTTTGAATGGAAAATTAAACAGAATATAAACGTTTACTAGGTTTAATATCAAGAGGACTAGTTTCCTCAATATCCAAAGTAATTAACACTTCTTTCAACAAGGAACAAATATACTCCATCTTAAAGAGATAAGTAGATTTGTCATTGTCAATATCCAAGGTAGGATCTTCTAAATCAGATAGATCCTCATCAGAGGGGGATAATTCAGTATGTTTTCGGTCATTTGAAAATTCATCATCTTTATGAGGGGGTTCTATTAGTGTTTAACTCACCCAAACAGACGATCCTGGAAGAATAGTCTCACAAATCCCTTACGGAATAACGTCTACGCGTTTCAGCCCTTTACAAGGGCCTTTCTCAAAACATCTTTGTTCTTATTTATTCTCATATCATTAGTTTTATAATAAATTGTAATCTTATTATAATAAATTCACCTAGTTTTATATTCATTTGAATCATTGATCAAGTTTATTCGTCATATTGGTCTATTGGTTTATACAATTCGTTTAATTGGTACATACATTTTGTCCATATTTGTCACTGCCATCTCTTTTTAACCTGTCTAATACTTTAGCCTTTGGCGCTCCTATACTTCATCACTGTCATTTATTTAGAATCTGTTAAGGACTCTTTATAGAGAGCTTGTATTTCATCTAGGCGCTAGTTACTATATCTTTTTAAGTGTTTTAATCATGGCAAATTTAAGAACAATACATGTATTTAAAACTTTATATTAATACATAAAGTGCCAAACCATAGCTGAGAGTATCTTTAAGAAATAAAAACATACTTACCGAAAGACACCCATCCACATATAGCAGATAGCCAAACCAGTACTGAAAAAGTTATCAATAGAGGTAATGGAATATGAGAGTATACCGTTGATCTGAAAAGGGAGGTAGGAGATGAATCTCTACGACCGATAACAGAGAACCTATGAAAAGATTTCCCGCGAGGAAAACCATAGAATTCAATAGGTGATACTCCCTTCACATCCCTCTGACATTCACTGTACTCTGAGAGGAACCGGGCTTCAAAATGCTGAGAAGCGCATATCACAGAAGAAAATCAAGCACAAACTTACTTCACCAACTCCATAGGGAAGAAAAGTTTGTAAAACTGAATTGTGGGTGTGGTGAGGGGTGTATTTATAGGAATTTTGAGGTTTGGGAAACTTTGCCCCTCCTGGTAGGATTGTATATCCCATACGTCACTAGCTCATGGAGTCTTGCCAATTACATGAAAGAAACTAAATTTATGCTTACCTGATAAATGTATTTCCTTTATTGACACGGTGAGTCCACGCATCATCAATTACTGTTGGGAATATCACTCCTGGCTAGCAGGAGGAGACAAAGAGCACCACAGCAGAGCTGTTAAGTATCACTTCCCTTCCCACAAAACCCAGTCATTCGACCAAGGGAAAGGAGAGAAAGGAAATAACACAAGGTGCAGAGGTGCCTGAGGTTTATATACCAAAAAACTGTTTGAAAAACAGGGCGGGCCATGGACTCACCATGTCAAATAAGAAATAAATTTATCAGGTAAGCATAAATTTTGTTTTCTTTCTAATGATACGGTCCACGGATCATCATCAATTACTGTTGGGAATCAATACCCAAGCTAGAGGACACAGATGAGGAGGGAGGAACAAGACAGGCAACCTAAACAGAAGGCACCACTGCTTGAAGAACCTTTCTCCCAAAAGAAGCCTCAGCCGAGGCAAAAGTATAACATTTATAGAATTTAGAAAAAGTATGTAAAGAGGACCAAGTTGCAGCCTTGCAAATCTGAGAAAGTGCATAGGGGATTGTACCCCCCAAGTTCCCAATTGCTTAAAAGCCACCACTGCCCTACTGAAGAGACTGACATGGGATACAGCTAGACCCAAAGAAAGATGAGAGCAAACCTACTCTGCTTTAAAATAATAAAATCTTGATTGAAAGAAGTTCTTATCAGACACCGAAAACTTCACCTCCTCCTTGCACCGCAGGCAAAGAGAATGACTGGGGTTTGTGGGAAGGGAAGTGATACTTAACAGCTTTGCTGTGGTGCTCTTTGCCTCCTCCTGTTGGCCAGGAGTGATATTCCCAACAGTAATTGGTGATGATCCGTGGACTCACCGTGTCATTAGAAAGCAACCTACGCTACAATATAGTGATGACTCAGGCGGTAGTTAAAACTGCTGGATTATCCATTTGATAGGTAAATAAATACAAATAACTGGCACGTACTAACTAATAGGGATGTACATTAGTCTATTTTGGTAGCAAACAAAAAGCAGAATATGGCGGCTGATTGCAGCATTTGGCTCTTTTGGGTGACGGAATTCTTCTTATGAAAATGTAACACTTAGATCTGGATTTGTACAAATCTTAGCGTGTTGCACTCTCACAAAAAGAAATCCGTCACCGAAAAGAACTGAATGCTGTAGGCGGCTGCCATATTAGGCATTGGATTGCTACCGAAATAGACTAATGCACATCCCTATTAATTAAGCTGCTCTGTATAATATAGGTTTAGTCTAATTTCTACACAGTGTTTAATGTCCCTTTAAACACTATGCAGAAAAGGTTAAACACCTAAAAACCACTAACTACGAAGTTTTAGTTTTCATGCAGAAAACATCAGCGCCAAATTCAAGTTTGAAACCATTTTCCTCCAAAAGTTCAAAACTGCAACCAGAACGAATGTTACCCTTCAGGGTCAATAGAAAATTTACATTTCTGAAAAGCGAATTAGAGTAAGTTAAATGTTTAGCTGCATCATAATTTCTAAAGCCGTTATGTTTCTATATAAATGCAGAGTTTTTAAATGTACACTTCCTTTTAACCATTTTGCTGCACTGATACAGAAAAGAGTTTTAGTGCTATTTTTAACTAAACCAAAGTATACTTTATAATATAATGTGAATTGGTCCTAGCAGTGCTTAGACCCACACACTACACTTATCACTAGGAGATAAATATCTATACACTATGTGTAGTCAAATCCCCCTGGTTAATAATGATTTTTTTTACCTCTTTTAGTGCAGCCTCCACGCCGTTCTGCTCATAAGATACAGCGGTTTTATTAATAGCTAGAGCGGTCTGCTCTTTGGTCATCATAGCATGCTCAGACGATAAGGACCTGCTGCAATCGCCACACTTCTGAGGGGATGCTGCAGTGTTGGAAGATAAAGTAACAAAGTCAGGTCTAAAACAAACTGGTGAGGAAGTTTTGTAATCAGAGGAAATTCAGGTGTAGCTACAATAGTAATCGGTCCCTATAAATCTATGTCTGTAAATATCCAGCAACTTTCTTATTTTTTTTTTTTTTTTTAACCTTTAAGACTTTTAGGGTCAGTGATTTTTTTATATGCAGATTTGTGTGTCTAAGTAACAGAAGCTAAAATACAAAAAAAGTGCAAATTGCTCAGGTGCTCTTTGATATCACTGCAGCATATGTGCCAACCTCTGACCTGTAGGAGCAACGATTAATTGTGAACTCTGCTTTGTTTAGTAAATACACTTCACACAGATGCTGGTGAGCAGGGCAAGATCAAGTCCCTAGCAACTTAAAAGGACAGTCTACTACAGACTTTGTATTGTTTAAAAAGATAGATAATTTCTTTATTACCCATTCCCCAGTTTTGCATAACCCACACTGTTATATTAATAAACTTTTTACCTCTGATTACCTTATATCTAAGCCTCTGTAGACTGCTCCTTATCTCAGTTATATTAATACACTTTTTACCTCTGTGATTACCTTGTGTCTAAGACTCTGCAGACTGCTCCTTATCTCAGTTATATTAATATACTTTTTACCTCTGTGATGAACTTTTATCTAACCATCTGCAGACTGCCCCTTATCTCAGTTATATTAATATACTTTTAACCTCTGTGATTACCTTGTATCTAAGCCTCTGCAGACTGCCCCTTATCTCAGTTATATAAATATACTTTTTTTTACATGTGATTACCCTGTATCTAAGCCTCTGCATACTGCCCCCTTATCTCAGTTCTTTTGACAGACTTGCATTTTAGCCAATCAGTGCTGACTCATCATCAATTACTGTTGGGAATATCATTCCTGGCCAGCAGGAGGAGACAAAGAGCACCACAGCAAAGCTGTTAAGTATCACGTCCCTTCCTACAACCCCAGTCATTCGACCGAAGGAAAAGGAGAGAAAGAAAATAACACAAGGTGCAGAGGTGCCTGAGGATAAGAAAAACAAAAAAACGGTCTTGAAAAAACAGGGAGGGCCATGGACTGTGTCAAGAAAGAAAGAAATTTATCAGGTAAACATAAATTTTGTTTTCTTTCTTAAGACACGGTGAGTCCACAGATCATCAATTACTGTTGGGAATCAATACCCAAGCTAGAGGACACAGATGATAAGGGAGGAACAAGACAGGGAACCTAAACAGAAGGCACCACCGCTTGAAGAACCTTTCTCCCATAAGAAGCCTCAGTCGAGGCAAAAGTATCAAATTTATAAAATTTAGAAAAAGTATGCAGAGAAGACCAAGTTGCAGCCTTGCAAATCTGTTCCACAGAACCTTCATTCTTGCAGACCCATGAAGAGGAAACAGCCCTCATGGAATGAGCTGCGATTCTCTCAGGAGGTTGCTGTTAAGCACTCTCATAGGCCAAACGAATCATACTCTTCAGACAAAACGAAAGAAGTAGCCGTAGCTTTCTGACCCTTGCGTTTCCCAGAGAAACAAACAAACGAGGCAGAAGACTGGCGAAAAGCCTTAGTCTCCTTCAAGTAGAATTTCAAAGCCCGCACAACATCTAGGTTGTGAAGCAAATGCTCCTTATGAGAAGAAGGATTAGGACACAGAGAAGGAACAACGATTTCCTGATTAATATTCCTGTCCAAAACAACCTTAGGAAGGAAACTTAACTTAGTACGAAGAACCACCTTATCAGAATGAAAGGTAAGATAAGGGGAATTGCACTGTAGCACCGAGAGTTCCTATACTCTCTGAGCAGAAGAAACAGCATCAATAAACAAAACCTTCCAAGATAACCACTTAATATCTAAAGAATGCATAGGCTCAAACGGAGCCTGTTGTAAAACTTTAAGAACAAGGTTAAGATTCCATGGCCTGACAAAAAAATTGCACGTCTGGCATGTCCGCCAGACGGTTATGCAACAAAATAGACAATGCAGAGATCTGACCATTCAGAGTACTTGCTGACAAACCCTTCTCCAGAGCTTTCTGGAGAAAAGACAAAATCCTAGGAATCCTGACTCTACTCCAAGAGAAACCTCTGGATTCACACCAATACAGATATTTACGCCATATCTTATGGTAAATACTTCTTGTCACCGGCTTGCGAGCCTGGATCAAGGTCTCAATGACCAACTCCGAAAACCCACGCTTAGATCAAATTAAGCGTTCAATCTCCAAGCAGTCAGCTTCAGAGAAACGAAATTTGGATGAAGGAAGGGACCCTGAAGTAGAAGGTCCTTCCTTAGAGTAAGTCTCCAAGGTGGACGAGATGACATTTACACTAGAGCCGCATACCAGATCCTACGAGGCCACGTCGGTTCTATGAGAATCACACATGCCCTCCCCTGCTTGAGCCAAGCAATGACTTGTGGGAAGAGAGCCAACGGAGGAAACAGGTATGCTAGACTGAAGTTCCAAAGGACCCCCAGAGCATCTATCAGGACTGCCTTTGGATCCCTTGACTTTAAACCGTACCTTGGCATTCTGCCGAGATGCCATGAGATCCAGCTCCGGCTGCCATCATTTGAGGGTCAAGCTGGAAAACGCCACCGGATGGAGTTCCCACTCCCCGGAGTGAAAGTCTGTCTTCTAAGAAAATATGCTTCCCAATTGTCCACTCCTGGAATGTGGATCGCAGATAGACAGCAGTTGTGGGCCTCCACCCACTGAATAATCTGAGCCACCTATGACATGGCCAAGGTACTCCGAATTCCTCCCTGGTGGTTAATGTAAGCCACCAATGTTATGTTGTCCGACTGGAACCTGATAAACCGGGCTAAAGTTAACCGAGGCCAGGCCAATAGAGCATTGAAGATCGATCTCAACTCTAGGACGTTTATGGGGAGATCTGACTCCTCCCGAGTCCATAGACCCCGAGCTTTCAACAAGCCCCAGACTGCTCCCCAGCCCAGCAGGCTGGCATACGTGGTCACAATCACCCAGGAGGGTCTGCGGAAGCAAGTCCCCTGGGAGAGGTGTTCCAGGACAATCACCACAGAAGAGAGTCTATTGTCACCTGATCCAGATCTATTCATTGAGACATATCCACATAGTCTCAGTTCCTTTGTCTTAGAATGCATAACTGCAGAGCTCTGAAATGGAACCTAGTGAACGCGATGATGTAAATGGAAGCTACCATCAGACCAATGACCTCCATACATTGGGCCACTGAAGGGCAAAACAAGAGTCGAAAATGTTGGATTTTCTGACCTCTGTCAGAAATATCTTCATCGATAAGAAATCTATTATGGTCCCCAAGAACACTACCCTTGCAGCTGGAATCAGAGAACTCTTTCCCAGATTCACCTTCCATCCGTAGGAACGAAGAAAAAAAGACAACAAAAATCCACATACTGAGTGTTACAAATATAAACTTCAGACTAAAACTTTACATTAAACATGGAAACAGCACTGGATCTTAGTTACAAATGCTAAGATCATCCTCCTCCAGGCAGAAGTCTTCATCCATCTACTGCCTGAGAGTAAATAGTACACACCGGTACCATTTAAAACAAAAAACTCTTGCTTGAAGAAATGAAAAACTAAAATTTTATCACCTCTTTCACTTTACCCTTCCTAGTACTTTGAGTAGGCAAAGAGAATGACTGGGGGTGGAGCTAAGGGAGGAGCTATATAGACAGCTCTGCTGTAGTGCTCTTTGCCACTTCCTGTTAGCAGGAGGATAATATAGTAAAGGATGAATCTGTGGACTTGTCGTACCTTATAGAAGAAATAAAGACAAAGAGAGGGTGCCTCATAGCGTAATACTGCTTTGCAGGTAAAGGTAAGGTGTTAAGAATTGCTTTTACCAGAATAAGTGGCACTGTACTAGGACCAGTGGCTAGTACACTGGAACCGGTTTTCCTCTTAATGGCCGCCTCTTGGTTCAGCTGCTGCACGGCTGTGAGAATGTCAGTTAACTTTCTTTGTCAGTAATAACTGAAATAAAGGACTAAGGCAACTTCCAATCTTTTTGAACAAAAAAGTAGAACGCTTTATTTATGTGACGCGTTTCTCAAACACAGAACTGGTTGTTTCTTCAGACAATAAAAAGCGAATAAAAAAGGTTACAATTAGTAACATATACACATTGTGCTTGATAAAAACAGAAGTTGTCACTTATGTTATATCCAATGAAATGGCCAGCAAACAATTCAAACCTGTAAGCCGAAATGTGATCACAGCTGATACAAATAAAATCCTTAACTCGCTACTGATAAGCAGAACAGCAATACTGTCAAATAATTATATTTCATATGATCCGCACATTTAAACTGAGCGTGTCGTACCTTAAGATGTTAACATACATTTCAATATATGGAAATTGTTAAAATGCTATCTTCAATTTTATTGTACAAACAGCGCATATTAACATACCTATCCAATACTTTTAGCATATGTGTTTAGCGTGTTGTAACTTCACGAGTTAACCTAACACACACACACATATATATATATATATATATATATATATATATATAAATAAAAAGCATTGTAATAGTATCTCCAATTGGAGATTAGCAACAAACATACCTGTCCATCATTTAATACCCTAAAAATATTTTTCTTGTAGACAGATTATAGCCATCAGATAAAGAAAAGAAAAAAAGTATATATAAAAATAAGAATATATTTAAACAGCAGACCAAGAGTCTCTTTACTGGGATCTAGCTTCAAATTATAATAACTGTGCAAGATGTAAACACATTGATAATCATATATCTGTTGTTGTTATATGGAAAATCCAATGTACCTAGTGTTCTGCTAATAGAACAGAAAATATAGCGCTAATCTATTGAAAGCTACACTTTCGAGATCCCATACATTACATATACGATACATATCAGAGAGTCACACTTCCAATTAAACTCACATTTTCATTTTTTATATATATATATATATATATATATATATATATATATATATATATATATATATATATATATATATATATATATATATATATATACACACACAATGGTGATACAGGGAATATGTTGTTATGGTATGTCATATTTTTATCAAACATTTATTCGTTTCATACATACACATCTTAAATTTGGAATATATATTAGGAACATTCCATTTTCTTTCTCTCTTCACATTCTTCTTTCACTCTTGTTTTTATCAGTTTGCACCTAGAAATCTTAATAATAGTAAGATTACATGTTATCAAGGAAACTTTAGTGTCTACTATTTTTGACACCGAGAATTTTTTTTTTTTTTTTTTTTTGGTGACGAATTTAGAAAGATTAAAAACATATACTATTCTGCTACATACAATTTTGGATCAATGTACACAATTACCTTTTAACACTTCTGAACACTATATAAATAGACACATTAATTCAATTCCATGTTATGCAAAATCATGGATTCATTTATTTTTAAACACTATATATACAAATAGATGCACCAATTCAATTCCATGTTATGTAAAATCATGGATTCATTTATTTTATAGATGAGTCTATTCATGACTTTGGAACATTACTCCAGTATTACGCTATGAGGCGCCCTCTCTTTGTCTTTACGAACAGATTGGAGTAAAATCCCAGACCCTGTTCCTGCATTGGAACTGGAACTATCACTCCCAGGGCGGAACCCCTCTCTTTATCTGGTCTACAGATAATCTTGAAAGAAGGAACCTGCCCCTGGGAGGAAAAGTCTTGAATTCTAACTTGTACCTCTGGGATACAATGTTCACCGCTCAGGGATCCGGGACATCCCGTACACAGGATTGAGCGAATTGAGAAAGTCTGCCCCATACTGAATCCGCTCCCGGATCGGGGGCAGACCCTTCATGCTGACTTGGAATCAGCGGTGGGTTTCTTAGATTGCTTCCCCTTGTTCCAAGACTGATTGGGCTTCTAAGAAGGCTTGGACTGCTCTTTCTTGGAAGAGGGAGGGGAAGGTTTACCTCTAAAGTTTCGAAAGGAACGAAAATTACTCTGACGTCTTTTCTGCTTATTTCACTTATCCTGAGGAAGAAAAAATCACTTTCCACCTGTAATATCTGAAATTATTTCAACCAAGCCAGGTCCAAACAAGGTCTTACCCTTGTAGGGAATCGCCAAAAGCTTGGACTTAGATAAAACATCTGCAGACCAAAATTTCAACCAAAAAGCTCTGCGGGCTAGGACAGCAAAACCAGATATTTTTGTTCCCAACTTATTGACTTGTAAGGAAGCGGCTAACTTAAAGGGACATAAAACCCAAACATTTTCTTTCATGATTCAGATAAAGAATACAACTTTAAACAACTTTCTGATTTACTTCTATTATCTAATTTATTTAATTCTTTTGGTATCATTTGTTGAAGGAGCAGCAATGCACTACTGCTTTCTAACTGAACACATGGGTGAGCCAATGACAATCAGTATATATATGCAGCCACCAATCAGCAGCCAGCACCTTTGCTTCTCCTGAGCTTACCTATATAAACCTTTCAGCAAAGAATAACAAGAGAAGGAAGCAAATTAAATAATAGAAGTAAAATTGAAAGTTGTTTAAAAATGTATTCTCTATCTAAATCATTATTTATTTATTTTTTTTGGGGGGGGGGGGGGGGGGATTTCATGTCCTTTTAAGAGCCTTAATCCTTTCCTGGATCTCCTCTAGAGGAGTATCTGTCTCAATAGAATCAGACAACGCATCAAACCAGTAAGCTGCAGCACTGGTGACAGTGGCAATACACACCGCAGGCTGCCATTGGAAACCCTGGTGAACATACATCTTCTTTAGCAAGGCCTCCAACTTCTTGTCCATTGGATCCTTAAAAGAGCAGCCATCCTCTATGGGAATAGTGGTTCTCCTGGCCAAAGTGGAAAACATAATTTATGTAAGAACTTACCTGATACATTCATTTCTTTCATATTAGCAAGAGTCCATGAGCTAGTGACGTATGGGATATACATTCCTACCAGGAGGGGCAAAGTTTCCCAAACCTTAAAATGCCTATAAATACACCCCTCACCACACCCGCAATTCAGTTTAACGAATAGCCAAGAAGTGGGGTGATAAAGGAGCGAAAGCATCAAAAATAAGGAATTGGAATACTTGTGCTTTATACAAAAAAATCATAACCACCACAAAAAGGGTGGGCCTCATGGACTCTTGCTAATATGAAAGAAATGAATTTATCAGGTAAGTTCTTACATAAATTATGTTTTCTTTCATGTAATTAGCAAGAGTCCATGAGCTAGTGACGTATGGGATAGCAGATACCCAAGATGTGGAACTTCCACGCAAGAGTCACTAGAAAGGGAGGGATAAAATAAAGACAGCCAATTCCGCTGAAAAAATAATCCACAACCCAAATCAAAAGTTTCAATTTTTATAATGAAAAAAAATGAAATTATAAGCAGAAGAATCACACTGAAACAGCTTCCTGAAGTACTATTCTACCAAAAACTGCTTCTGAAGAGAAAACATCAAAATAGTAGAATTTAGTAAAAGTATGCAAAGAAGACCAAGTCGTTGCTTTGCAAATCTGATCAACAGAAGCTTAATTCTTAAAAGCCCAGGAAGTAGAAACTGACCTAGTAGAATGAGCCATAATCCTCTGAGGCGGGGATTAACCCGACTCCAAATAAGCATGATGAATCAAAAGCTTTAACCAAGATGCCAAAGGGCAGAAGCCTTCTGACCTTTCCTAAAACCAGAAAAGATAACAAATAGACTAGAAGTCTTTCTGAAATCTGAGTAGCTTCAACATAATATTTCAAAACTCTTACCACATCCAAAGAATGTAAGAATCTTTCCAAAGAATTCTTAAGATTAGGACACAAGGAAGGGACAATAATTCCTCTACTAATGTTGTTAGAATTTACAACTTTAGGTAAAAATTGAAATGAAGACAGCAAAACCACCTTATCTTGATGGAAAATCAGAAAAAGGAGACTCACAAGAAAGAGCAGATAATTCAAAAACTGTTCTAGCTGAAGAGATGTCTAAAAGGAACAATACTTTCCATGAAAGTAATTTTAATGTCCAAAGAAAGCATATGCTCAAACGGAAAAGCCTGTAAAGCCCTCAGAACCAAATTAAGACTCCAAGGAGGAGAAATTGGCTTAATGACAGGCTTGATACGAACCAAAGCCTGAACAAAACAATGAGTAAAAGAAAGATTGGCAAATTTTTCTGTGAAAACAGCACAGAAAAAGCAGAGATTTGTCCTTCCAAGGAACTTGCAGACAAAAAACCCTTATCCAAACCATCCTGAAGAAACTATAAAATCCTAGGAATTCTAAAAGAATGCCAAGAGAATTTATGAGAAGAGCATCATGAAATGTAAATCTTCCAAACTCGATAATAAATCTTACTAGACACAGATTTACGAGCCTGCAACATAGTATTAATCACTGAGTCAAAGAAACTTCTATGACTATGTACTAAGCGTTAAATTTCCATACCATCAAATTAATAATTTGAGTTCCTGATGGAAAAAACGAATGTTAAGATATAAGGTCTGGCCTTAATGGAAGTGACCAAGATTGGCAAATGGACATCCGAACAAGAACCATATACCAAAACCTGTGCGGCCATGCTGGAACCACCAGCAACACAAAAGATTGCTCCCTGATGATTTTGAAAATCACTCTAAAAAGAACCAGAGGCGAAAAAATATAGGCAGATTGATAACTCCAAGGAAGTGTCAATGCATACACTGCTTCCGCCTGAGGATCCCCGGACCTGAATAGGCCCCTGAAAAAACACATCTGGGTAAAGAGACCATTCTCCCGGATGTAAAGCTTGATTGACAGAGATAATCCGCTTCCCAATTGTCTATACCTGGGAAATGGACCGCAGAAATTAGACAGGAGCTGGATTTAGCCCAAGCAAGTATCCAAGATAAGAGAAGACAGATGCGCCACATGGTCCAATATTGTTTGGTCCAAACAACTTAATATGTAAAGGAGTAAACTCACATTTGTGAAAGCACCTCAGTCAGTGCTATGGAGACAGTCTGGGGATCTATAACAGTCACCCAGAAGACCAACTGCCAGTATTGCTGGTGTTGATGTCTGTATAAGAATGACAAAAAAGAGACACAGGTGCCTATATGGCCTAGTATTGCCTTAGCACAAGTAAACCAATGCAAGCGATATGAATGGTACTCACAATAGTTGTAGCATCTCCTTTGATGCTATAGGGGCAGGATGGGATCAATGTGGTCACCCACCAGACTTAATCAAGGCTAACTGGACACAGGCGAAGGTTTCGGATACTTCCAAGTTCAGAGTGGACCCAGGATACACCAATGGTCAAATAAGACCCAGTAAAATATATTACCTCTCTAACAGAGGGGATATGGTAAAGAAGATGGTAGCAAGTGTTCCAAATAAAAATTACTTTATTAAAAAGATAAAAACAAGGCAACGCGTTTCTCAGCAACAAGCTGTTTCATCAGGCTTTCCTGAAACTGTCATTTAATTCCTTAAATGACAGTTTCAGGAATGGGAAAAAATGCAAACAGAACAGGCCTCTAGAAACCAGAAGCAACTAAAAAATGAGACTTAAATAATGTTAAAAATCTGGCGCCAAGAATGACGCCCACATATTTTTTGGCGCCAAAAACGTCTGCAACAAACACGAGAGCCAAAAATGACGCAACTACTTGAAAACTTCCGGCGTCAATCTCGCACCAAAAAAGTCTCGCGCCAAAAACGACGCAATAAATTCTAGCATTTTTTGCACACGCAAGCCTAACAGCCTACAATTTAAAGGAAAAAAGTCAATTGAAAATTTAGGTAAGAAAAATATTTAAATTCATATGCATTTTCCCAAAAAAATGAAACTGACAGTCTGAAAGAAGGAAAATAAACTGATTGACCTGAATCATGGCAAATATAAGTATAAAACATATATTTAGAACTTTACATATAAAAGTGCCAAACCATAGCTGAGAGTGTCATAAATAAAAAAGATAAGACTTACCCAAAGACACTCATCTACATAAAGTAGATAGCCAAACCAGTACTGAAACGAGAATCAGTAGAGGTAATGGTATATAAGAGTATATCGTCGATCTGAAAAGGGAAGTAGGAGAAGAAATCTCTATGACCGATAACAGAGAACCTATGAAATAGATCCCCTAGAGGAAGACCATGGTATTCAAATAGGCAATACTCTCTTCACATCCCTCTGACATTCACTTCACTCTGAAAGGAAAACCGGGCTTTAGCCTGCTGCGAAGCGCATATCAACGTAGAAATCTAGCAAAAACTTACTTCACCACCTCCATGGGAGGCAAAGTTTGTAAAACTGAATTGTGGGTGTGGTGAGGGGTGTATTTATAGGCATTTTAAGGTTTGGGAAACTTTGCCCCTCCTGGTAGGAATGTGTAGTGTTGTGCTTGCTTCCTGGTTTGGTCAAAGGGCACATTGAGGCTTCCATACAAAGATGATGTCATCAAGTGGGCTATGCTTAGAATCAGTACAGTTCAGAGAAGCCATCTTGTGACAGTTTGTGATGCAGTTATAAAGTACAAGGATTGGACCTGAGCTCTGACAATTGTTGATACTAATAAATGTAATGTCAGCTACAGATCACTGCAGAGGATACAGCATCAGCCAGTCAGGAAGAGTAAGAACTGTCAGTTACACATTATAAGTTATATTGCAGTTATACAGTTAACAGTTATACAGTTATCAGTTTCCCTGGTTTACTATAGTGCTGCATACACAGTGTACAGGAATGCTAATATAAGGAGTGCAGCAGCCATTCATTATAAAGGACTATATATGTGTAAATATCCATATTACTGTGTGCAAATCTACAGGAGCACCTTGCTATGTCATGCAGTAAATAAAGTGCCAGTTTACATTTAGAAGTTGCAAGTGCATCATTCATATAAAGAGTTAATGTTTGCTATGTAAGGACATTTGGGAAACTTTGCCCCTCCTGGCAGGAATGTATATCCCATACGTCACTAGCTCATGGACACTTGCTAATTACATGAAAGAAATCGCTCCTTCCACCTTAAGAACCATCTGCCACGACTCCTTAATGGAGTCAGCTATTGGAAACATTTTCTTGAAAATTGGAGATGGAGAGAAAGGAATTCCAGGTCTCTCCCACTCCCGTGCAATAACCTCTGTAGCACAGTCTGGTATAGGAAATATCTCCACTGCGGAAGAAACGTCAAAGTATTTGTTTAGTTTACTAGATTTCTTAGGGTTGACTACGACAGTCGTATCAGAGTCGTCCAAGGTAGCCAAAACCTCCTGAAGTAACATACGGAGGTGTTCCAGCTTAAACCTGAAGGATACAACTTCAGCATCAGAAGAAGGAATTATACTGCCTGAGATTTCACCCTCAGATGCTACCGAAGTGTCTTCCTCCTCAGACTTTTGAGAAGGAGCACCCTGGATAGCCATAACTGGATCAGAAACCTTACTGATTTTTAAAATTTCCTCTTTCGCTTTCCCTGCAGCATGGGAAAAGCTGACAGCGCCTCAGACATCTCAGAAGATACCTGGGCAGCAATGTCTTGCAAAGAAACGCCTACCGGAGCGTGAGAGGAAATGCAGGGCACTGCATGTGTAGATGAAAATGATTGGGACGCTTGAGGAGAAAGCTGCGGCATATCTAAAACAGGAGACACCTGACCAGCATCCACCTTAGCTAATGATGGCTCAGGATCAAAAAGTCTATCACTGTAACACAAAGTTCTTTCAATACATGAACAAAAAGGTACTGGTGGTTTCACCTAGGAGTCAAAACATAGCCTACATGAAACATTCTGCAAAGACTCTTGATCCATATTTTCAAACAAGAAGGCCAAAAAACAACAACATTACAGCTCTTTTAAATATGCTCTTTATGAAATACGGAGCTCAAAAATGCTACAATCCCCAGGCAACCCTCTACACCTAAGCTCTGTTGCTGAAGTGCGTACCTGTCCTGCTGACTGAAATGTACACCAATGATCCGGCTTTACTCTGTAGTTGCGAAGGATTAGTCGGCTGAGCGATGTACTCTAAAACCCACGCATCCGAAAACAAGTGACGTCACCACTCCGGAACTCACAGAAAGTACCAAAAGAGCGCCTTCCACTGTTTGCCGTCTCAGAAAGGGAGCCGCCTCTCGGCTGCCATTAAGCCAGAAAAAAGAAAAAATCTTTTTACCAACATACGGCCGCACTAACAGCTAAATAGGGGCACCACTTCTATACACAGTCCCTGACCGAGTCTAAACCGGAGCTAAGGACACTAACTGAGCCACCAATAAAAAGTACCAATCTCCCCCTTGTCCACAGTGCCCGCTTATCTGCCCATATAATTAACTCTCAACAGATTCAATTAATATAACGTTCCCATACAGCATCAGACTGCCGAAGTGCCAATTTTCCCTCTTAATAAAAGAAAAATATATTCATGGCACTTACCTGTATGTAAATCTTTCCAGGAGAAGGACAGCTCACCTGGTTTAAGAGGATGCAATTCCTCACATGGACCTGTGGAGAAAGAAAGAACCAAGTAAGCTTACTCAGGCTTTCTGGGTAGGGCAGCACAAACTGTATGAGAAAACGCAGAGAGGATTGTACCTCACAAGTTCCCAACTGCTTAAAAGCCACCACTGCCCTACTGAAGAGACTGACGTGGGCTACGGCTAGACCCAAGGAAACATCAGAGCAACCCTACACTGCTTTAAAATAATACAATCTTGATTGAAGTAAACTTCAGACACCGAAAACTTCACCTCCTCCTTGCACCGCAGACAAAGAGAATGACTGGGGTTGTGGGAAGGGAAGTGATACTTAACAGCTTTGCTATGGTGCTCTATGCCTCCTTCCTGCTGGCCAGAAGTGATATTCCCAACAGTAATTGAAGATGATCTGTGGACTCACCGTGTCATTAGAAAGAAATATAAAACATTTAAAGGGACAGTAAACCCCAAAAATTTAATTCATGATTTGAACATAACATACAAATTTAAACAGCTTTCAAATGTACTTTTATTATCAAATATGCTTCATTATCTTACTATCCTTTGCTGAAAGGAACAGCATTGCACTACTGGCAGCTAGCTGAAACATCTAGTTAGCCAATCACGAGACAAATGTGTGCAGGCCCCAATCAGAAACTAGTGTAGGATACATGCATATTCATTTTTAAGAAGGGATACCAAGAGGACAAAGCACATTTGAAAATAGATCATGTAACTTTAAGACACTTTAAAATCACTTCTATCTGATTCTTGCTAGTTTAATATTGACTTAACTATTCCTTTAACTACTGCTCTTTTCTTTAGAAATTAGATATGTTTGAGTACAACATCATTTTAATGTTGTGCATTTCTAACTAATTTTGCTATGTGATGCATTGTGGAATTTCAAATTTAAATCAGGCATAAAAAAAAAAAAAAACAACTGGTCCCTGTTCTGATTATAAAATCACATTGACTTGCAGTGAAAGATTATCCTTAGATCTCTCTGAGGATAAAGGTGCTTGTTATATCACAAGCTGAGCTTCTCACTGCTTAGTTATAGGATTTACGCACCATCAGAATATGCGGCGCACTCGTCAGAGCTGAAGGTTGTTGCCGGCTCCATCTGGGACATTTTGCATGAGTGAGCCCCCTCCCACTCCTCAGCTTCATGCTCAAACCTACGGTTCTCTGCTCTGACGTAGCGCCGTAGAGTGGGAGGGAGGGCATCGATCTTGTCCAGCAGCTGTCCTGTTTCTGCATCTGCATCTGAGAAAAGTAACTCATTGCACCACTTATTTATTTAGAATAGGTCAAATTTATATAAACTAAAGCAGATTAGTACAATATGTATTACATACCGCAGTTAAATATTTATCTTACAGATTTTGTCTATGGGAAGATACTCAAATCTACAATGTACAACCCCTAATATACTGATGGCAATTGTTTCATGTATAGTTCTCCAAATTTTCAAGGAGAACGCAGGATTTTATGTCTTTTTTTTCTACAACTAACCATTTATATACAAGGAAGGTTTGTTTATATGAGAGACTTCAATAGTGAACAGACAATTACGAGCAGATAGTTACCAACCAAACAAAGGGGTTTAATGCACTATGCCTACTACTAAAATATAACTTTTAAGGTTACAATTAAAAAGGGCATTTAATACAGAAGAGCGTTAAAATCACATATTCCTCCCAAACTAACAAGGAAGATTAGCAAGCCCTAAATTCAATCCTTACTTGGATAGATGGAATGCCCAAGTTGTAGGGCTTTCTAGTCTATATTGTTAATTGTTTGTATTATATTATCCCTTTATGTTTTATATTCTTATCCTATATGCAATTGTTTGTTTTATATTCTTGTCCCTTTATGTTTCATATTCTTATCCTATATGTAATTGTTTGTTTTATATTCTTATCCCTTTGTTTCATATTCTTATCCTATATGTAATTGTTTGTTTTATATTCTTATCCCTTTATGTTTCATATTCTTACCCTATATGTAATTGTTTGTTTTATATTCTTATCCCTTTGTTTCATATTCTTACCCTATATGTAATTGTTTGTTTTATATTCTTATCCCTTTATGTTTCATATTCTTACCCTATATGTAATTGTTTGTTTTATATTCTTATCCCTTTATGTTTCATATTCTTACCCTATATGTAATTGTTTGTTTTATATTCTTATCCCTTTATGTTTCATATTCTTACCCTATATGTAATTGTTTGTTTTATATTCTTATCCCTTTATGTTTCATATTCTTACCCTATATGTAATTGTTTGTTTTATATTCTTATCCCTTTATGTTTCATATTCTTACCCTATATGTAATTGTTTGTTTTATATTCTTATCCCTTTATGTTTCATATTCTTACCATATATGTAATTGTTTGTTTTATATTCTTATACCTTTGTTTCATATTTTTACCCTATATGTAATTGTTTTATATTCTTGTCCCTTTATGTTTCATATTCTTACCTTATATGTAATTGGTTTATTTTGGAACAGGCAATAGGTTTTAAATGGCGCCAGCACTGTTTCTTAAAAGTTGAAAAACCTTTATTGGGGTGTCATCATAAAAGGACAGCAAAGTTTCGGGTAACAACATATATACATAAAAGCCACCAAATGCTTCTCTTTTTACTGAAGAGACTGATTTGGTCTAGGCTACACCCTAGCACAAAGTAGCACTCAGAGGCACCACTGAAAAAAATAATAAACACTTGATTGAAGAATCTATAACCAACACCTCACTTTGCCTCTTCCTATCACTAACACAGGCAAAGAGAATGACTGGGTTGGGAGGGAAGGGAGGAGCTATTTATACAGCTCTGCTGTGGAGCTCTTTGCCTCCTCCTGCTGACCAGAAGGCGATATTCCATAAGTAAGGATGAAATCCGTGGACTCGTATCTTGTAAAAAGAAATCAAGATTATTTATTCACCATAGGCTATAATAATCCCCTTTTTATTGTCACATTTAAAGTTATATTTTAGTAATAGGAATAGTGCATAAAGTCCCTTCTCTATCTTTTTTGTGTTCCTTAATTGTATCTAAGGGGTTTTACACCCTACCCTTGTATTAGTATGATCCTACATTTAATGGATTATAGTGCCACTAATTGTTTTGGTATAACCTATATTTTCCCTCAAGGATGTGCATAAATAAGAGATGGTCTTGATCTAAGTGCATTGTAAGAAAGTGAGTGAGCAAGATGGAACATGGGAGAAGAAACTGAAGAGCGAGGGTTCTAGTACAGTTGTAAATCTTTACATCTGGAGCTATTGTCATGTCTTTAGTAATAATTTGTCTGGGTAGAAAACTTTACAAATGCAATATAATGTAAATGTATAAATCAATCTATAAAAATTAAACTAAAAAACACAAAAGGTGATAGGGAACAAAAATGACAAAGGAAAATGTTTCCTCTTCAGTTTCATGCTGTAAATCTTACCAGCTATAAGGTATGGTAGTTTACGGTTTATGTACATAAGGCAGTAAGCGCTAGCATTCCGCATTCCGCCATATGAGTCCCTCTGTACCTCTTCCCAGGAGGCCTCTGTCACAGATATGTCATTGTACTTTAGCCAGGAATTCCTGCTGTGGCTATAGATGTAAGCCCAATAGTGCCCAGCTTCAGCCTGACCTTCATGAACCAGAACCGCATGCAGCCTGTAGGGAACCTGGTAGAATAAAGAGATTTTATACAATATGGTAAAAAAAAAAAAAAAGAAAATTTATGCTTACCTGATAAATGTATTTCTTTTTTGACACGATGAGTCCACAGATCATCTTAATTACTAATGGGATATTCACCTCCTGGTCAGCAGGAGGAGGCAAAGAGCACCACAGCAGAGCTGTTAAATAGCTCCTCCCTTCCCTCCCACTCCTGTCCTTCGACCGAAGTTAGAAAGAGAAAGAAAAAGCCAAGGTGCAGAGGTGTCTGAAGTTTACAAAAACCCACAGCCTGTCTTATAAGAACAGGGCGGGCCGTGGACTCATGTCAAAAAAGAAAAAAATTTATCAGGTAAGCATACATTTTCTTTTTTAAGACACGATGAGTCCACAGATTATCTTAATTACTAATGGGATCCAATACCCAAGCTAGAGTACACAGATGATACGGGAGGGACAAGACAGGAATCCTAAACGGAAGGCACCACTGCTTGAAGAACCTTTCTCCCAAAAAGCGGCCTCAACCGAGGCAAAAAACATAATTTATGTAAGAACTTACCTGATAAATTCATTTCTTTCATATTAACAAGAGTCCATGAGCTAGTGACGTATGGGATATACATTCCTACCAGGAGGGGCAAAGTTTCCCAAACCTTAAAATGCCTATAAATACACCCCTCACCACACCCACAAATCAGTTTAACGAATAGCCAAGAAGTGGGGTGATAAGAAAAAAAAAAAAGTGCGAAGCATATAAAATAAGGAATTGGAATAATTGTGCTTTATACAAAAAAATCATAACCACCACAAAAAAGGGTGGGCCTCATGGACTCTTGTTAATATGAAAGAAATGAATTTATCAGGTAAGTTCTTACATAAATTATGTTTTCTTTCATGTAATTAACAAGAGTCCATGAGCTAGTGACGTATGGGATAATGACTACCCAAGATGTGGATCTTTCCACACAAGAGTCACTAGAGAGGGAGGGATAAAATAAAGACAGCCAATTCCTGCTGAAAATAATCCACACCCAAAATAAAGTTTAACAAAAAACATAAGCAGAAGATTCAAACTGAAACCGCTGCCTGAAGAACTTTTCTACCAAAAACTGCTTCAGAAGAAGAAAATACATCAAAATGGTAGAATTTAGTAAAAGTATGCAAAGAGGACCAAGTTGCTGCTTTGCAGATCTGGTCAACCGAAGCTTCATTCCTAAACGCCCAGGAAGTAGATACTGACCTAGTAGAATGAGCTGTAATTCTTTGAGGCGGAATTTTACCCGACTCAACATAGGCAAGATGAATTAAAGATTTCAACCAAGATGCCAAAGAAATGGCAGAAGCTTTCTGGCCTTTCCTAGAACCGGAAAAGATAACAAATAGACTAGAAGTCTTACGGAAAGATTTCGTAGCTTCAACATAATATTTCAAAGCTCTAACAACATCCAAAGAATGCAATGATTTCTCCTTAGAATTCTTAGGATTAGGACATAATGAAGGAACCACAATTTCTCTACTAATGTTGTTGGAATTCACAACTTTAGGTAAAAATTCAAAAGAAGTTCGCAACACCGCCTTATCCTGATGAAAAATCAGAAAAGGAGACTCACACGAAAGAGCAGATAATTCAGAAACTCTTCTAGCAGAAGAGATGGCCAAAAGGAACAAAACTTTCCAAGAAAGTAATTTAATGTCCAATGAATGCATAGGTTCAAACGGAGGAGCTTGAAGAGCTCCCAGAACCAAATTCAAACTCCAAGGAGGAGAAATTGACTTAATGACAGGTTTTATACGAACCAAAGCTTGTACAAAACAATGAATATCAGGAAGAATAGCAATCTTTCTGTGAAAAAGAACAGAAAGAGCGGAGATTTGTCCTTTCAAAGAACTTGCGGACAAACCCTTATCTAAACCATCCTGAAGAAACTGTAAAATTCTCGGTATTCTAAAAGAATGCCAAGAAAAATGATGAGAAAGACACCAAGAAATATAAGTCTTCCAGACTCTATAATATATCTCTCGAGATACAGATTTACGAGCCTGTAACATAGTATTAATCACGGAGTCAGAGAAACCTCTATGACCAAGAATCAAGCGTTCAATCTCCATACCTTTAAATTTAAGGATTTCAGATCCGGATGGAAAAAAGGACCTTGTGACAGAAGGTCTGGTCTTAACGGAAGAGTCCATGGCTGGCAAGATGCCATCCGGACAAGATCCGCATACCAAAACCTGTGAGGCCATGCCGGAGCTATTAGCAGAACAAACGAGCATTCCCTCAGAATCTTGGAAATTACTCTTGGAAGAAGAACTAGAGGCGGAAAGATATAGGCAGGATGATACTTCCAAGGAAGTGATAATGCATCCACTGCCTCCGCCTGAGGATCCCGGGATCTGGACAGATACCTGGGAAGTTTCTTGTTTAGATGAGAGGCCATCAGATCTATCTCTGGGAGCCCCCACAATTGAACAATCTGAAGAAATACCTCTGGGTGAAGAGACCATTCGCCCGGATGCAACGTTTGGCGACTGAGATAATCCGCTTCCCAATTGTCTACACCTGGGATATGAACCGCAGAGATTAGACAGGAGCTGGATTCCGCCCAAACCAAAATTCGAGATACTTCTTTCATAGCCAGAGGACTGTGAGTCCCTCCTTGATGATTGATGTATGCCACAGTTGTGACATTGTCTGTCTGAAAACAAATGAACGATTCTCTCTTCAGAAGAGGCCAAAACTGAAGAGCTCTGAAAACTGCACGGAGTTCCAAGATATTGATCGGTAATCTCACCTCCTGAGATTCCCAAACTCCTTGTGCCGTCAGAGATCCCCACACAGCTCCCCAACCTGTGAGACTTGCATCTGTTGAAATTATAGTCCAGGTCGGAAGAACAAAAGAAGCCCCCTGAATTAAACGATGGTGATCTGTCCACCACGTTAGAGAGTGCCGAACAATCGGTTTTAAAGATATTAATTGATATATCTTCGTGTAATCCCTGCACCATTGGTTCAGCATACAGAGCTGAAGAGGTCGCATGTGAAAACGAGCAAAGGGGATCGCGTCCGATGCAGCAGTCATAAGACCTAGAATTTCCATGCATAAGGCTACCGAAGGGAATGATTGAGACTGAAGGTTTCGACAGGCTGTAATCAATTTAGACGTCTCTTGTCTGTTAAAGACAAAGTCATGGACACTGAATCTATCTGGAAACCCAGAAAGGTTACCCTTGTTTGAGGAATCAAAGAACTTTTTGGTAAATTGATCCTCCAACCATGATCTTGAAGAAACAACACAAGTCGATTCGTATGAGACTCTGCTAAATGTAAAGACGGAGCAAGTACCAAGATATCGTCCAAATAAGGAAATACCACAATACCCTGTTCTCTGATTACAGACAGAAGGGCACCGAGAATCTTTGTGAAAATTCTTGGAGCTGTAGCAAGGCCAAACGGTAGAGCCACAAATTGGTAATGCTTGTCTAGAAAAGAGAATCTCAGGAACTGATAATGATCTGGATGAATCGGAATATGCAGATATGCATCCTGTAAATCTATTGTGGACATATAATTCCCTTGCTGAACAAAAGGCAATATAGTCCTTACAGTTACCATCTTGAACGTTGGTATCCTTACATAACGATTCAATAATTTTAGATCCAGAACTGGTCTGAAGGAATTCTCCTTCTTTGGTACAATGAAGAGATTTGAATAAAACCCCATCCCCTGTTCCGGAACTGGAACTGGCATAATTACTCCAGCCAACTCTAGATCTGAAACACAATTCAGAAATGCTTGAGCTTTCACTGGATTTACTGGGACATGGGAAAGAAAAAATCTCTTTGCAGGAGGTCTCATCTTGAAACCAATTCTGTACCCTTCTGAAACAATGTTCTGAATCCAAAGATTGTGAACAGAATTGATCCAAATTTCTTTGAAAAAACGTAACCTGCCCCCTACCAGCTGAACTGGAATGAGGGCCGTACCTTCATGTGAACTTAGAAGCAGGCTTTGCCTTTCTAGCAGGCTTGGATTTATTCCAGACTGGAGATGGTTTCCAAACTGAAACTGCTCCTGAGGACGAAGGATCAGGCTTTTGTTCTTTGTTGAAACGAAAGGAACGAAAACGATTGTTAGCCCTGTTTTTACCTTAGACTTTTTATCCTGTGGTAAAAAAGTTCCTTTCCCACCAGTAACAGTTGAAATAATAGAATCCAACTGAGAACCAAATAATTTGTTTCCCTGGAAAGAAATGGAAAGTAGAGTTGATTTAGAAGCCATATCAGCATTCCAAGTCTTAAGCCATAAAGCTCTTCTGGCTAAGATAGCCAGAGACATAAATCTAACATCAACTCTAATAATATCAAAAATGGCATCACAGATGAAATTATTAGCATGCTGGAGAAGAAGAATAATATCATGAGAATCACGATTTGCTACTTGTTGCGCTAGAGTTTCCAACCAAAAAGTTGAAGCTGCAGCAACATCAGCCAATGATATAGCAGGTCTAAGAAGATTACCTGAACATAGATAAGCTTTTCTTAGAAAAGATTCAATTTTTCTATCTAAAGGATCCTTAAACGAGGTACCATCTGACGTAGGAATGGTAGTACGTTTAGCAAGGGTAGAAATAGCCCCATCAACTTTAGGGATTTTGTCCCAAAATTCTAACCTGTCAGGCGGAACAGGATATAATTGCTTAAAACGTTTAGAAGGAGTAAATGAATTACCCAATTTATCCCATTCCTTAGCAATTACTGCAGAAATAGCATTAGGAACAGGAAAGACTTCTGGAATAACCGCAGGAGCTTTAAAAACCTTATCCAAACGTATAGAATTAGTATCAAGAGGACTAGAATCCTCTATTTCTAAAGCAATTAGTACTTCTTTAAGTAAAGAGCGAATAAATTCCATCTTAAATAAATATGAAGATTTATCAGCATCAATCTCTGAGACAGAATCCTCTGAACCAGAAGAGTCCAAAGAATCAGAATGATGGTGTTCATTTAAAAATTCATCTGTAGAGAGAGAAGATTTAAAAGACTTTTTACGTTTACTAGAAGGAGAAATAACAGACAAAGCCTTCTTTATGGATTCAGAAACAAAATCTCTTATGTTATCAGGAACATTCTGCACCTTAGATGTTGAGGGAACTGCAACAGGCAATGGTACATCACTAAAGGAAATATTATCTGCTTTAACAAGTTTGTCATGACAATTATTACAAACAACAGCTGGAGGAATAGCTACCAAAAGTTTACAGCAGATACACTTAGCTTTGGTAGATCCAGCAGGCAGTGGTTTTCCTGTAGTATCTTCTGGCTCAGATGCAACGTGAGACATCTTGCAATATGTAAGAGAAAAAACAACATATAAAGCAAAATAGATCAAATTCCTTATAAGACAGTTTCAGGAATGGGAAAAAAATGCCAAACATCAAGCTTCTAGCAACCAGAAGCAAATGAAAAATGAGACTGAAATAATGTGGAGACAAAAGCGACGCCCATATTTTTTGGCGCCAAATAAGACGCCCACATTATTTGGCGCCTAAATGCTTTTGGCGCCAAAAATGACGCCACATCCGGAACGCCGACATTTTTGGCGCAAAATAACGTCAAAAATGACGCAACTTCCGGCGACACGTATGACGCCGGAAACGGAAAAGAATTTTTGCGCCAAAAAAGTCCGCGCCAAGAATGACGCAATAAAATGAAGCATTTTCAGCCCCCGCGAGCCTAACAGCCCACAGGGAAAAAAGTCAAATTTTTGAGGTAAGAAAAAATATGATAATTTAAAGCATAATCCCAAATATGAAACTGACTGTCTGGAAATAAGGAAAGTTGAACATTCTGAGTCAAGGCAAATAAATGTTTGAATACATATATTTAGAACTTTATAAATAAAGTGCCCAACCATAGCTTAGAGTGTCACAGAAAATAAGACTTACTTACCCCAGGACACTCATCTACATGTTTGTAGAAAGCCAAACCAGTACTGAAACGAGAATCAGTAGAGGAAATGGTAAATATAAGAGTATATCGTCGATCTGAAAAGGGAGGTAAGAGATGAATCTCTACGACCGATAACAGAGAACCTTATGAAATAGACCCCGTAGAAGGAGATCACTGCATTCAATAGGCAATACTCTCCTCACATCCCTCTGACATTCACTGCACGCTGAGAGGAAAACCGGGCTCCAACTTGCTGCGGAGCGCATATCAACGTAGAATCTAGCACAAACTTACTTCACCACCTCCCTTGGAGGCAAAGTTTGTAAAACTGATTTGTGGGTGTGGTGAGGGGTGTATTTATAGGCATTTTAAGGTTTGGGAAACTTTGCCCCTCCTGGTAGGAATGTATATCCCATACGTCACTAGCTCATGGACTCTTGTTAATTACATGAAAGAAATGTCAAACTAGTAAGTCTTTGAAAAAGAGTGAAGAGAGGACCAAGTTGCAGCCTTGCAAATCTGTTCCACAAAAGCTTCATTTTTGAACGCCCATGAGGAAGCAACAGCCCTCATGGAATGAGCCGTAACTCTCTGGAAGTTGCTGTCCAGCAGTCTCGTATGCAAAACGTATGATACTCTTCAGTCAAAAGGAAAGAAAAGTAGCCATAGCGTTTTCCTGAGAAAAGTACAAACAAAGAAGAGTGACAACAGTCCTTAGTCGCCTGCAGGTAAAACTGCAAAGCACGGACCACGTCCAAATTGAATAGAAGTCCTTCTGAGAAAAAGGATTAGGATACAAGAAAAGAACAACAATCTCCTGATTAATGTTCCGATCAGAAACAACTTTAGGAAAAAAAAATCCTAATTTAGTACGTAAAACTACCTTATCTAAATGGAAATAAGATAAGGAGACTCATACTGAAATGCCGAGAGCTCTGACACTCTCCGAACAGAAGAAATAGCAACAAGAAATAAAACTTTCCAATATAACTCCACAATAACTAAACGCACGCATAGGTTCAAACGGAGCCCCTTGAAGAACTATGAAAACTAAATTCAAACTCCATGGAGGAGTAACTGGTATGAACACAGGCCTGATCCTGACCAAGGCCTGACAAAATGATTGTACATCTGGGACATCTACCAGACGTTTTTGTAACAAATTAGAGAAAGACAGGGTTTCTACTGTTTAGAGAACTTGACGATAAATCTTCCTCCAAACCCTTTTGGAGAAAAGACAAAATTCTAGCAATCCTATCTATTCCATGGATTCACACCAATAGAGATATTTACGCCATATCTTATGATAAATTTGACTAAAAACAGATCTTCGAGTCTGAATCATGGTCACAATGACCGAGTCAGAAAAACTCTGCTTGGCTAATAAGTTTGCAATCTCCAAGCAGTCCGTTTCAGATAAACCAGATTTGGGTGAAGGAGGGGCCCGTGAATTAGAAGGTCCTTCCTCAACGGAAGTCTCCAAAATGGCAGAGATGACAAGTCCACCAGATCTGCATACCAAATCTTACAAGGCGAAGTCGGTGCTATGAGGATCGCTGAACCCTTTCCTGCTGGATTCGAGCAATGACCCGATGAAGAAAAGCAAACTGAGGAATAAGCTGGAGAACACTTCCGGATGGAGTACCCACTCCCCTGGAGGAAAGGACTGCCTGCGCAGGAAATCCGCCTCCCAAATGTTCCACCCCTGGGATGTAGCTCGCCAACAGGCAGCAAGAATGGGCTTCCGCCCACTGAATTATTTTGGATACCTCTGTCATCGCTAAGGAACTCCTCGTTCCTCCCTGATGATTGATGTAAGCCACTGACGACATTTTGATCAACCAGAACCTGATAAACTGGACCAAGGCTAACTGAGGCCAGGCCAGAAGAACATGGTAGATGGTTCTCAGCTCCAGAATGTTTATAGGAAGAAAGGACTCTGGCTAAATCCAAACCCCCTGAGCCCTTAGGGAGCCCCAGACTGCTCCCCACCCTAGAAGGCTGGCGTCTGTTGTCACAAATACCCAAGATGGACTGCGAAAGCAGGTTCCCTGGGAGAGATAATCCAGAGACAACCACCATTAAAGAGAATCCATTGTCTCCTGCTCCAGTAGTATTTGAGGAGACAAATCTGTATAATCTCCGATCCATTGCCTGAGCATGCTTAACTGCAGATGGAACCGAGCAAACGGGATGATGTCCATTGCTGCCACCATCAGCCCGATTACCTCCATGCCCTGAGCCACTGAAGGCCGAGTAGTGGACTGAATGACTAAACAAGTATTGATAATATCTGATTTCCTGACATTCTGTCAGAAAAATCTTAATCGATATGGAACCCATAATGGTTCCCAAGAAAGTTACCTTTGTGCATGGGACTAAGGAACTCTTTTCCAAATTTACCTTCCACCCATAAGACCACGGGAAGGATAACACCAAGTCCGTGTGAAATCTTGCTAGCTGTAAGGATGGCGCCTGGACTAGAATATTGTCCAGATAGGACGCCGCTGCAATGCCCCGTAACCGAAGCACCGCCAACAGCGCTCCCAGAGCCTTCGTAAAAACTCTGAGAGCTGAGGCCGAAAGAAGAGCCATGAACTGGAAGTGTTTTTCCAACTTGTGAATGGCACATGAATGTATGTGTCCTTTAAATCCACTGTTGTGTTAAATTGACCCTCTTGGATCAAGAGAAGAATGGAACGAATAGTTGCCATCTTGAAGGACGGTACCCTAAGAAAATCTGTTTAGACTCTTGAGATCTAAAAAGTGGTCTGAAGGTTCTCTCTTTTTTGGGAACCACAAACCGATTGTTATAAAAAAAAACAGACCCAGTACCTGTATTGGAACTGGATCAATCATTCGCACGGTCTGAGATGTCACTTACGCAGTGTAAGAACGCCTCTCCTTATTTCTGATCTAATCTTGAAAGCAGAAAACCACCTCTGGGAAGAAAACTCTTAAACTCCAATTTGAATACCTGAGACACCATTTTCTATTGCCCAGGGATTCTGAACATATAGAACCCAAGCATGAGCGAAGACTGAAAGTCTGCCCCCTACAAGATCCGTCATAAATTGACCCTCTTTCAAGCCAGGTTCCAACAAAGTCTTCCCCTTGTAATGAATCGTTAAAAGCTTAGACTTAGAGCATACATCCGTAGAACAAGGCTCTAACCATAAGGCTCTGTGAGCTGGAACAGAGAAACCTGAAACCTATGCTCCCATCTTGATAACTTGAAGGGAAGAATTTGAACTAAAGGATTTAGTCAATTTGAAAGCCTTTATCCTATCCTGGATTTTATCCAGGGGAGTTTCTGACGTAATAGTATCAGACAACGCATCAAACCAATATGCCGTTGCACTAGTGATGTTAGCAAAGTACACAGCTGGTTGCCATTGTAAGCCCTGGTGTACATCCTCTCTCTAATTTTTGTCTATAGGACCTTTGAAAAACCCAACTACCCTCTAAGGGTATAGTAGTTCTCTTATCTAAGCTGGAAACTACTCCTTCCACCCTAGGGAATGATTGCCCAGCCTCCATAGCCGAGTCAGCTATGGGAAACAACTCTTTAAATATAGGGAATATGGTTAATAGCTGCAGCTGGATGCAAACTGCAAACCTTCCACTAGCTAGACAGCTAAGTTAAAGGGTCAGTAAACCTTAAAAATAATGTTATATAATTCTGCACATAGTTATAAAGAATGGAAACAGCCAGCTGTAGTAGCCTGTTGGTTAAAGGGACAGTAAACCTTAAAAATAATGTTATATTATTCTGCACATAGTGGGGAATTATATAACATTACATTAGCCAAACTTTGTAAATCATAATATTCCCTTTTTATTTTGTAAAAATACCGCTGTTTTACAGACCCGCTCTCTATACTCAGCGGTATTTTTAAAAAATAAAAAGGGAATATTATGATTTACAAAGTTTGGCTAATGTAATGTTATATAATTCTGCACTATGTGCAGAATAATATAACATTATTTTTAAGGTTTACTGTCCCTTTAACCAACAGGCTACTACAGCTGGCTGTTTCCATTCATTATAACTTGTTGGACGCACTAGGATCGCTTACACCGGTAATGTCTGAGTCGTCCAGGGTAGCTAAAACCTCCTAAAGTAACAAATGGAGGTGTTCAAGCTAAAAACTGAAAGAAAAAACAACCTCAGGATCAAATAAAATAATGTTCCATCTGAGTTTGAGAATTCTCTCTCAGGTAATCCCGAAGTATCTTCCTCTTTCAGGTAACAGGGAAGAACCATTCGGAATAGAAAGTACTGAATCAATTTTCAATTCTAAATGTTTGAAAATAATACCTCTAGTAAGGTAGAACCGGGAGAAACTTAGGCACCATAAAGAACGAGAGTGAAAATAGTACTATCGCTGACAGGAAGCATCTTAGCCCAAAAACAAAACGATTGGGATGGAAACAACTGAACCAGCCACAAAAACACTTTCCCCCTCAGCCCAGTGCCTGCATAGTAATTGCTGTCACAGGGTCCTCCTTCTTACAGAAATGAAGCTATGTCCCCTGAAATATAATAAAGTGCTCCACTCCTCTGAGATCTTCCCAGACCCAGAATAAAAAGTTAGCACTTATCTTGAACTCTGCCCGACAGCAGGGCAGCTCAGCAGGTTTAGGAGGTCCTCTCCCTCCCATAGCCCTGTAGAAAATTATAAAGCCTGAGTTAGTGTTGCTTAGGCCATCAGGATAAGGGCAGCATAAATGTATGGGAGGCGCAGTGAGAATTATGTCCCACAAGTTCCCATTGCTCTAAAGCCACCAAAAGCTCTACTGAAGAGACTGATATGGACTACGGCTACACCCTAGAACAAAGCAGCACAATCTTGCACTACTTTAAAAATAATAAACTCTTGATTGAAGAATCTTTTCTAACACCTCACTTTGCCTCTTCCTATCACTAATGTAGGCAAAGAGAATGACTAAGGTGGGAGGGAAGGGAGGAGCTATTTACCAGCTCTGCTGTGGTGCTCTTTGCCTCCTCCTGCTGGCCAGGAGGTGAATATCCCATTAGTAATTAAGATGATCCGTGGACTCATCGTTTCTTAAAAAAGAAAAGTCATTTAAACAATCGTACAATACATTTCATTATTAAAATGCGTTTTATAGTCTCCATATTTTAAGCATGATAGCCTTTGTTTTCCCTCATTATTTTAAGGCGAGACTGATGATGAGGGATTTGCCTCTAGTTTCAGGAGCCACAATTAAAAATTGGATAGCGACAGTATTGGCAAAATTTATCAAGGTGAGAATAAAGAAATTCTCACGTTTATCGCAAAAACAAAACAAAACACCACATCTCTTCCAATCTGAAAGCGCAAAAAACAGAAGCCCAAAATAGTGTAATATGTCACACACAACAATTTGAGTAAGTCAAAATCTTCTCCTAAAGCCTTTATTTTATTTAGGCTTGTGAGTAGAAGATTATGACTTACTCAAATTGTTGTGTGTGACATATTGCACTATCTTGGGCTTCTGTTTTTTGCGCTTTCAGATTTTAGGAAATGTGCTATGCACCAATAAAGTCACAACTTTTACTATGTGCAAGTAAATCGACTTGTGTTCATTCGCGAGTCTTTAAGCTCTATTGGCATTTTAAAATGCACGTATTAATTTGCAGTACTCACAATTTTATGAAAAGTGACGCATCTAACATTCACTGTTTTTAATGTTACTAATTTGTAAGTTGTGAGCTTCTGCAGTTACAATGGAAAAATGTTCTCTCTTTTTAAAGCCACGATGAGTCCACGGATTTTATCCTTACTTGTGGGATAACACCTCCTGGTCAGCAGGAGGAGGCAAAGAGCACCACAGCAGAGCTGTATATATAGCTCCTCCCTTCCCTCCCACCCCAGTCATGCTCTTTGCCCGTGTTAGTGATAGGAAGAGGTAAAGTGAGGTGATAGATTAGATTCTTCAATCAAGAGTTTATTATTTTTAAAATGGTACCAGTGAGTGCTAATTTATTATAGGGTGTAGCCATATTCCTTGTCAGTCTCTAGAGTAGAGCTACAGGTGGCTTTAAAGCAATGGGAACTGGTGGGACATAACTCTCACTGCGCCTCCCATACTGAGTGCTGCCCTTCAGATGATGGTCTTAGCAGATATTAACTAAGGCCCTGTATGTGTCCACAGAACTACAGGAGGGAGAAGACCTCTTGATCCTGTGAGAACTGTCATGCTGTCGGACAGCATCGAGGTAAGTGCAGTCTTATTTTTCTTGGCCATATATTATCTCAGAAACGACTGTGCACTTCCTTATTCATATATTTGGGAACATGGGCTCTCTTGGGCTCCCCCTATTAGACTGAATGTATGGTTTTCATACTGGTCAGGACAAACAGACCCATGCTGAGACTGTAGGTTAATGAGGGACATGGGCTCTTTATGATGAGGGCTTCCCTGCTAGCCACTATTTATAAGTAATCCCGGCGGTTTTAACATATAATATGCCGACCGGGAGACTGCTAACTTTTCTGGTGACAGACAAAGTGGCTCTAATTATTTATGGGGATTTCGCCATGACACTAAGTTTAGAGCGCAGGTCTTATTTTATTACCCAACTTGGATTGTTTTTTTTATACCAGTTAGGGGTTGATCATGGTAGCTTTACTCCCCACTCCTGATAACTGTATTTTAACTTCTAGCTGATCGGGAGGTATGTTTTTACATGGCTACGGTGTGGGTTACTTTTCTGACGGCTCCATCTTTATTAATTAGCCGCCCAGGAGTTACAGCTTGATATGGCCACAATGGGCGGCTATATGGTGTGTATTGCTGTTCCGACGGCTCCTTTTTTTCTAAATTGCCGCCCGGGAGTTCCAGCTTGATACACTCACGATGGGCGGAGCTAGGCTACGCTACGTCATTCTGAAGAAAGTATGCGCGCCTTTTTCTGTACAGACCCGGTACTCTACTCCTTACTCACAGACACCCACGGAGGGCGGAGTTTGTTTGCATGGCGCCAAATGTTTTAGCGTCCCCTTTCTAACACTTCCGACTATCGGAAGGAGTGGGGGAAATCTCGTATGTGCGCTCAGCGATTGCCACTTCCTCTATCTCTTTCGGTACCGGAAGGATAGGTGGTTTTCTTAACTGAGTTTTTGCGCTTCAGATAGCCCTATTGTATAGTCAGTATGTGGCAGGAGCAGGTGTACCGAGGGAAATCCTCAGACTCTTATAATGAGTTGTGTCATTGAATGACAAATACTTCTACATTTAAAGAGACAGTACCGGTGGTTATGTGTGACATATTGACATAACCCTTTGTTAATAAACAGTATTTGCCTTATAGGTGTCAGATTTATTGAGGTGGGGTTTAAAATATTTTCTAAACACACATGCTGTGCCCTGCGGTTCCTCACAAACTCCATCTGGAGTTGCTAAACAAAACTTCGCTTCCTTATGTCATAGCAATATTTTTTAATGGAGTAACATTTATTTATAAGTGTTTAAAAAAAAAAAAAAAAAAAAAGTTACCTTTTAAAATTTAAAGAGACAGTAACGTTTTCTATTGTTAACTTTTATTACAAAGTTGCTTGGTTTAATTCATCCTTGTGCTTTAGGATGGATTTTGAGCACACTAAATTAACGTTACTTTTAACATTTAAAGAGACATTAACGTTTTTGTATGTGTAATTTTTTTTTATTAAAAATGTATGTATTGCTGTCTAGGAGTCTGTTGACAATGATCAATCTCTGCCACAAACTTCTACTATAGTGTCCCTCTAAACTTTATGGCCACATGCAGTGCCCTGCGCTTCCATTCTCACTCCACCCGGAGTTGCTCTACATTCATACATTGTGTTGTTCCCACGAGAAAACTTTACTAGAAGTATTATTTTCAATCATTTAGAATTGAAACTTAATTGATTAAGTAGTTTCTATTCCGAATGGTTCTTCCCTGTTACCTAAAAGAGGAAGATACTTTGGAGTTGCCTGAAAGAGAATTATCATACTCAGATGAAACTTAGGTTGTTTTTTCTTTCAGTTTTTGGCTTGCACACCTCCATTTGTTATTTTAGGAAGTTTTAGCTACCCTGGGCGATTCCGGCGTTACCGGTGTTAGTGTTCCTAGTGCGTCCAGCAAGTTGTAAAGAATGGAAACAGCCAGCTGTAGTAGCCTGATGGTTAGCTTAGCTGTCTAGCTAGCGTAATGATTGCAGTTTGCAACCGGCTGCAGCTATTCACTGCATTCCCTATGTTTAAGGAGTTGTTTCCCATAGCCGACTCAGCTATTGAGGCTGGGCATTCAATCCCTAGGGTGGAAGGAGTAGTTTCCAGCTTAGATAAGAGAACTACTATACCCTTAGAGGATAGTTGGGTTTTTCAAAGATCCTATGGACAAAAATTAGAGAAGAGATGTACACCAGGGGTTACAATGGCAAGACCAGCGGTGTACTTTACTAATGTCATTGGTATATTTGTCAACGGCATATTGGTTTGCTGTGTTGTCTGATACTATTATGTCAGAAACTCCCTGGATAAAATCCAGGATAGGATATAGGTTTTCAAATTGGCTAAATCCTTTATTTCAAATTCTTGCCTTGAGGTCATCAAGGGGGAGCGTAGGTTTAAGGTTTCTCTGTCCCAGCTCACTGAGCCTTATGATTAGAGCCTTGTTAGACAGATGTATGCTCTAAGTCTAAAAAATTTTTTTTTACTAAATCATTTTAAGAAGGTTTAGAATCCATGGACATTGGAAAAGAGTGTTTACAGGATTCAAAGTGGACAGGGGTTTGCTTTCAAGATTCTCTGCAGACCAGATAAATAAATTAATAAAAAAGGGCGTTCTTACATTGTGTAAGAAACCTCTATTCCATGGGAATACTTGTCCTGTTCCTATACAGGAACAGGGGCAGGGCTTTTATTCAAATCTGTTTGTAGTTCCCAAAAAGGAGGGAACCTTCAGACCTATCTTAGACCTCAAGAGTCTATACAAGTTTCTCAGATGGAAGATTTTTTAGGATGGAAATTAGTTGTACCATCCTTCCATTGACACCTTATCTGGACGATATTCTAATCCAGGCGTCATTTTGTCTACAAATAAGGTCCCATACCGACATTGGGCTATCCTTCCTGAGAACTCACGGGTGGAAGGTAAATCTGAGGAAGAGTTCTTTTTTTCAGAAGACATGGGTACCCTTCCTGGGAACTCTAATCGTCTATATCCATGAGAATTTTTCTGACACAGGTCAGAAAGTCAAAGATTCTGAATACAGGTCGAGCCCTTCAGTCCACTCCTCAGCCGTCAGTGCATGGAGGTAATCGGATTTATGGTGGCGCAACGGATATCATACCGTTTGCTCTGTTTCACGTCAGGCCTCTGCAGCTAAGCATGCTCAGGCAGTGGAATGGAAATTATACAGATTTGTCTCCTTGAATAACCCATAGAACAGGAGACAAGGGTCTCTCTTCAATGGTGGTTGTCTCTGGATCATCTATCCCAGGGGGCATGCTTTTGCGGACTTTCCTGGGTGATTGTGGCAACGGACGCCAGCCTTTTGGGATGGGGAGCTGTCTGGGGCGCTTAAAGTGCTCTGAATTAGTATAATGGTTAGAGCAACTGCTTTAGACTTTGACGACTCAGGTTTGGTTCCCGTTACAGGGAAATACATTTACAGAGTCTTTTCCATTAACATCCTAGAACTGAGAGCCATCTTTAATGCCCTTCAGGCCTGGCCTCAGTTGGCTTCGGCCCAATTCATCAGGCCCATTTTTGCCATCTGTCAGCGATCCACATCCCAGGTGTGGACAACTGGGAGGCGGTTTTTCTGAGCAGACTTTTTATCTGGGAGAATGGGTACTTCTTCCGGAAATATTCTCCAACCTGATTTTCAAAGGGGGTCGGCCGGAGTTGGATCTCATGGCTTCTTCTCAGAATGCCAAGTTTCTGAGATATGGGTCCAGGGACCCCCAGGCCGAGCTGAGAGATGCTTTGGCAGTTCCTTGGTCCTTCAGCCTAGCATATCTATTCCCCCCATTTCCTCTTTTCCCCCAAGTTATTGCTCGAATCAAACAGGAGAAGGCATCAGTGATCCTCATCGCTCCTGCATGGCCTTGCAGGATTTGGTATGCCGCTCTGGTGGATATGTCATCCCTGCCACCTTGGAAACTTCCATTGCGGAAGGACCTTCTCATTCAGGGACCCTTCCTTCGCCCACAGCTAAATTCTCTGCAACTGACTGCTTGGAGATTGAACGCTGCAGAGTATCATCCGGTTTGCATATGAGACTGCTGGACAGCAGCCTCCTGTAAGAATTATGGCTCAGTCCACTAGGGCTGTTGCTTCCTCTTGGGCATTCAAACATGATGTTTCTGTCTAACAGATTTGCAAGGCTGCAACTTGGTTTTCTCTTCACACTTTTTCTAAATTTTACAAATTTGATACCTTTGCCTCGGCTGAGGCTGTTTTTGGGAGAAAGGTTCTTCAAGCAGTGGTGCCTTCCGTTTAGGTTCCCTGTCTTGTCCCTCCCTTTTCATCCGTGTACTATAGCTTTGGTATTGTATCCCACAAATAAGGATGAAATCTGTGGACTTGTGTCTTTAAACAGAAAAGAAAATTTATGCTTACCTTATAAATTTGTTTCTTTTTAAACACGATGAGTCCACGGCCCGTCCTGTTCTATGGGACAGGTTATTATTTTTTTGTTAAACTTCAGACACCTCTGCACCTTGGCTTTTCCTTTCTCTTCCTAACTTCGGTCAAATGACTGGAGTGGGAGGGAAGGGAGGAGCTATATATATACAGCTCTGCTGTGGTGCTCTTTGCCTCCTCCTGCTGACCAGGAGGCGTAATCCCACAAGGATGAAATCCGTGGACTCATCGTGTCTAAAAAGAAACAAATTTATCAGGTAAGCATAAATTTTCTTTTTTCTTGCCGTAATGGCAGTATCTGCAGTTAGAAATCGCACACAACAACTTGCAGAACGTGAAGAAGATGTGGCTAGATTGAGTATCAGTTTGGATGTTCTATCATGTATTGAATTATTAGAAGATTTTGGCTGAACAGGGAGGCTCTGATTGATTTATATGTGGTGGCTGATAATAAATAAAGTAAATAGAATTCTTCAACAGCACATCCGTTCGCTTATCATTGTAATTTCCATTTGCATGCAACACTTTCGATAAATGTGTTTGCGACTTTTTCGGTACATTGTTTTGCATTATTATCAATTTTGCCCTATATGTATATATGAAAAAAACAAATCATCATCATCATAGTGTAAAAACTTTATAAAACAAAAAGTCTTTAAAGGGACAGTCTACCATAGAATTGTTATAGTTTTAAAAGATAGATAATCCCCTTTATTACCCATTCGCCAGTTTTGCATAACCAACACAGTTATATTAATACACTTTTTACCTCTGTGATTACCTTGTATCTAGGAACCTTCTTCCAGCCCCCTGATCACATGACTGTGACTGTTTATCTATTGTCTTAAATTTAGCATTGTATTGTGCTAGATCTTCAATAACTTTCTGTGCCTGAACACAGTGTTATCTATATAGCCCACGTGTACTTTCTGTCTCTTTGTGTTGAAAAGAGATTTAAAAAGCCTGTGATAAGAGGCAGCCCTGAAAGGCTTAGAAATGAGCATATGAGCCTACCTATGTTTAGTTTAAACTAAGAATACCAAGAGAAAAAAGCAAATTTGATGATAAAAGTAAATTGGAAAGTTGATTAAAATTAAAAGTCCTATCTGAATAATGAAAGTTTAATTTATACTTGACTGTCCCTTAATACGAGATGGGATTACACAATCAGAATTTAAGACACTTATGACTTAACTAAGATGCTTAAATACAATTGCTCCGTGTTTTAGAGTGTATTGTTCTTTTTCATTGGGGTGGATATAGATTTAAAATTGTCAAATAAATCATCACTAAAAGAATATTTATGTTTACCTGATAAATTTATTTCTTTTTTGACACGATGAGTCCACGGATCATCTTAATTACTAATGGGATATTCACCTCCTGGTCAGCAGGAGGAGGCAAAGAGCACCACAGCAGAGCTGTTAAATAGCTCCTCCCTTCCCTCCCACTCCAGTCATTCGACTGAAGTTAAGGAACGAAAGGAAAAGCCAAGGTGCAGAGGTGTCTGAAGTTTACAATAACCCACAACCTGCCTTACAAGAACAGGGCGGCCGTGGACTCATCGTGTCAAAAAAAGAAATACATTTATCAGGTAAGCATACATTTTTTTTTCTTTTTAGGACACGATGAGTTCACGGATCATCTTAATTACTAATGGGATTCAATACCCAAGCTAGAGTACACAGATGATACGGGAGGGACGAGACAGGGAACCTAAACGGAAGGCACCACTGCTTGAAGAACCTTTCTCCCAAAAGCGAGGCAAAAGTGTCAAAAAGTATGAAGAGAAGACCAAGTTGCAGCCTTGCAAATCTGTTCCACAGAAGATTCATTTTTGAATGCCCATGAGGAAGCAACAGCCCTCGTGGAATGAGCCGTAACCCTCTCGAGAGGCTGCCGTCCAGCAGTCTCATATGAAAAACGTATGATGCTCTTCAGCCAAAAAGAAAGTAGCCATAGCTTTCTGTCCCTTACGTTTTCCTGAGAAAATCACAAACAAAGAAGAAGACTGACGAAAGTCCTTAGTCGCCTATAGGTAAAACTTTAAAGCACAGACTCCACGTCTAAATTGTGCATTCTTTCTGAGAAGGATTAGGACACAAAGAGGGAACAACAATCTCCTGATTAATGTTCCGATCAGAAACAACCTTAGGAAGAAATCCTAATTTAGTACATAAAACTACCTTATCTGAATGAAAAATCAGGTAAGGAGATTCGTACTGCAATGCCGAGAGCTCTGACACTCTACGAGCCGAAGAAATAGAAACAAGAAATAAAACTTAATATCTAAGGAATGCATAGGCTCAAACGGAGCCCCTTGAAGAACTTTGAGAACTAAATTAAGACTCCATGGAGGAGTAACTGGTTTGAACACAGGCCTGATCCAGACCAAGGCCTGACAAAATGATTGTACATCTGGGACATCCGCCAGACGTTTGTGTAACAAAATAGATATAGCCGAGATTTGACCCTTTAGGGAGCTCGTCGATAAACCCTTCTCAAAACCCTCTTGGAGAAAAGACAAAATTCTAAGAATCCTAACTCTACTCCAGGAGTAGCCCTTGGATTCCCACCAATAGCAATATTTACGCCAAATCTTATGATAAATCCTTCTAGTTACAGGCTTACAAGCCTGAATCATGGTCTCTATGATCGAATCAGAAAATCCCTGCTTCAATAAAATTAAGCGTTCAATCTCCAAGCAGTCAGCTTCAGAGAAACTAGATTTGGGTGAAGGAAGGGCCCCTGAATCAGAAGGTCCTTCCTCAACGGGAGTCTCCAAGGTGGCAGAGATGCCATCTCCACCAGATCCGCATACCAAATCCTGCGAGGCCAGGCCAGTGCTATGAGGATCACCGAAGCCCTCTCCTGTTTGATTCAAGCAATTACCCGAGGAAGTAGAGCAAACGGAGGAAATAGATGCTCTGGCGGTCCCTTGGACCTTCAATCTAGCATACCCATCAGTTCCACCTGGGGGTCCCTGGACCTCGACCCATATCTCGGGAGCTTGGCATTCTGTCAGGATGCCATGAGATCCAATTCCAGCTGACCCCACTTGAGAATCAGATTGGAGAACACTTCCGGATGGAGTTCCCACTCCCCCGGATGAAAGGTCTGCCTGCTCAGGAAATCCGCCTCCCAGTTGTCCACCCCTGGTATATAGATCGCCGATAGGCAACAAGAGTGGGCTTCCGCCCACTGGATTATTTTGGTTACCTCTCTCATCGCTAAGGAACTCCTCGTTCCTCCCTCATGATTGATGTAAGCCACTGAAGTTATGTTGTCCGACTGGAACTTTAAAAACCAGAGTGAGGCTAACTGGGGCCAGGCGGGCATTGAAGATTGCTCTCAGTTCTAGAATGTTTATAGGAAGAACAGACTCTGACTTTAGGGAGCCCCAGACTGCTCCCCACCCCAGAAGGCTGGCATCTGTTGTCATAATCACCCAAGATGGTCTGCAAAAGCAGGTTTCCTGGGAGAGATGATCCAGAGACAACCACCATTGAAGCGAGTCCCTTGTCTACTGCTCCAAAGTTATTTGAGGAGACAATTGCTCTGTCGTCCTGTTTGTTTATCTTGAGGGAGAAAATGACCCTTACCTCCCGTGATATCAGAAATAATTTCCGATAGACCAGGTCCAAACAAGGTCTTGCCCTTGTAAGGAATAGCCAGAAGCTTAGACTTCGAGGAAACATCCACAGACCAAGGCTTTAATCATAAAGCTCTGCAGGCTAGAATAGAGAAACCCGAAATCTTAGCTCCCAGCTTAAAAATTTGAAGCGTCCGTAATAAATGCATTAGCTAGCTTCAGAACCTTTATCCTGTCTTGGATCTCCTCCAAGGAAGTCTCAGTCCTAAAAGACTCAGACAGTGCATCAAACCAATAAGCCGCCGCACTTGTGATGGTAGCAATGCACGCAGCTGGCTGCCATTGCAGACCCTGGTGAACATAAATCTTCTTAAGTAGACCCTCTAACTTCTTGTCCATAGGATCTTTGAAAGCACAACTATCCGCTATGGGAATAGTAGTTCTCTTGGCTAGGGTGGAAACAGCCCCTTCCACCTTAGGAACGGTTTGCCAAGCCTTCTTGAAAGAGTCAGCTATGAGAAACAACTTCTTAAAAATAGGAGAGGGAGAAAAGGGTATACCTGGCCTCTCCCACTCCTTAGTAATGATCTCTGAAGCTCGCTTTGGGACTGGAAATACGTCTGAGTAAGAAGGAACCTCAAAATATCTTTCCAATTTACTATGACTTAAGTAGTAAGAAGTGAATACAGCGCCAACAAGAGGCCAAGGGATAAATATACTCACAGAGAGATAAAAGAAGATTATTTAATGAACCATGTTAAAAAGCATCAGTAATAAAAGACTATATATAAAAAATGTAAAAAGCACATATAAATAAAATTACAAATACAGGAATATCTTACAGAAGCGGCTCAAAGGGCCAAAGCTGATAATTACAATAAAAACAGAGGTAATAACAGGTGATCAGTGTGAGTGGTACACCAGAATAAGAGTGTATACTAATAAAACAGAATTAGCCTAAGTACAACTGTAGCAAGTGCATCAAGCAAAAAACTAATAAACAATAATCCAAACAATAGTGTTCAAAATTAGTGTTACAAAAATAGTGTTCCAAAAAATAGAAAAATGCACTGCAGTGCAAAAAAAGGGGGGTAGCAAAATAATTGTATAGATACAATCAAATAGTGAGTGAGTGCAAATGGATATAAAAATGCTAACTACTTAATACAGTGAGGTTAATATATAATTAAATAAAATACACAATATGCAATAACATAAAAAATAAAATACACAATATGCAATAACATAAAAATTAAAATATAATCCAAAAAAGTGTTCAAAAAGTTGATCAACAAATGTTAGTGAAGAACAAAAATAAGTCAATCAAAACTAAAAAATGGAAAAAATGGGTGATGAAAAGCAAGGTGAAAGTGAGGAAATTGATTCCTTCCAATGTTAGTTACTTTAACAGATCCAAATTCCTGAGTGTGGTTGCTGAAGTAGCTGATTGGATCCTAGCACCTGTCAGCTGCTCCTATGGTATCCTAAAAAGTGTCCCTGTAAAAAAAGAAATTCACAACATAGTGTATCCAATATGAGAATGAAGTAAAGATTAAAGTAATGCTTACCAATATGTCAACGCGTTTCTGCCCTCAAAAAAGGGCCTTTCTCAAGACTAGTCTTTAGAAAGGCCCTTTTTTGAGGGCAGAAACGCGTTGACATATTGGTAAGCATTACTTTAATCTTTACTTCATTCTCATATTGGATACACTATGTTGTGAATTTCTTTTTTTACAGGGACACTTTTTAGGATACCATAGGAGCAGCTGAGAGGTGCTAGGATCCAATCAGCTACTTCAGCAACCACACTCAGGAATTTGGATCTGTTAAAGTAACTAACATTGGAAGGAATCAATTTCCTCACTTTCACCTTGCTTTTCATCACCCATTTTTTAGTTTTGATTGACTTATTTTTGTTCTTCACTAACATTTGTTGATCAACTTTTTGAACACTTTTTTTGATTATATTTTATATTTTATTTTTTATGTTATTGCATATTGTGTATTTTATTTTTTATGTTATTGCATATTGTGTATTTTATTTAATTATATCTTAACCTCAGTGGATTAAGTAGCTAACATTTTTATATCCATTTGCACTCACTCACTATTTGATTGTATCTATACAATTATTTTGCTACCCCCTTTTTTTTGCACTGCACTGCATTTTTCTATTTTTTGGAACACTATTTTTGTAACACTAATTTTGAACACTATTGTTTGTATTATTGTTTATTAGTTTTTTGCTTGATGCACTTGCTACAGTTGTACTTAGGCTAATTCTGTTTTATTAGTATACACTCTTATTCTGGTGTACCACTCACACTGATCACCTGTTATTACCTCTGTTTTTATTGTAATTATCAGCTTTGGCCCTTTGAGCCGCTTCTGTAAGATATTCCTGTATTTGTAATTTTATTTATATGTGCTTTTTACATTTTTTATATATAGTCTTTTATTACTGATGCTTTTTAACATGGTTCATTAAATAATCTTCTTTTATCTCTCTGTGAGTATATTTATCCCTTGGCCTCTTGTTGGCGCTGTATTCACTTCTTACTACTTGTGCATATTTTTTGGAGGTTGGTTAGGATCTCTGTTTGGATACAGCTTGGGGATTACCTTAGCGCTTGTACACACACCCTTTTTCACAATTTACTAGACTTCATAGGGACAACCACTACCGTGGAGTCACAGTCGTCCAAAGTAACCAAAACCTCCCTGAGCAACAAGCGGAGGTGTTCTAGTTTAAACATAAAAGTTACAACCTCCGAGTCCGTCAAAGGCAATAAATATTCTGAATCTGAGATTTCACCCTCAGATGCTACAGTGGTACTCTCCTCTTCGTGACCTTGGAAGGGTACCTCCGAAATTGCAACAATTGCATCAGAACTCACTGAATGTCTGGTTTTCCTCTTACATTTGCCCTGCAACATTGGGAAAGCAGACAATGCATCAGAAATTGTAGAAGACATGAGAGAAGCTATGTCTTTTAAAGTAACTCCAGCGGGAGCAAGAGGAGAAGTGTAAGGCACTGCTCGTGTGGGCGGTAAAATTTGGGACGCTTGGGGAGACAGCTGCGGCATACTTTGACCCTCATCATTAGACTCTTGGACAGCATCCGCCTTTGAAAAGTTTTGCTCAGAAAAAAATCTTTTCCCTATAATTTAAAGTCCGCTCAATACATGGGCGACAGAAAGGGATTGGTGGTTCCACATTAGCTTCAAAACACAAGGAGCAAGCAACATTTTGTAAGGCCCCTTGGTCCATACTTGTTCACAATTGACACAATAATCAATAAAAAAAAAAAATGTAATCTGATAAAAAAAATTAAAAACAAGACGTTACTGTCTCTTTAAATTCAAAGTGACAACTTTTGTACCTTAAGACTTGTTCCACCCGTGCAATGTCAAACTACCAATATAAGGTAAAAAAAAAAAAAACACCTCTGCACCACAGCTACCGTGCTGAGGTGCTCCTACCTGACAGGCAAACGGATGGCCGTGAGTCCACTCAGGGCAGCAGTAGAAAATTTTCAATCCGGTGTGCTGAGCAATTTTCAATCTGGAGTGCTGCAGTAGAAATTTTTCAATCCGGAGTCTGCATGGACCCTGCGTTTCTAGACAGCACTTCAGGAAATGTTTTGCAAATGTCTTCCTGACCGAGGCGCAAGTGAATTGGCGCGAACTCGGAAGACCCGCCCATCGTAGGCATACTACATCGCTTACAATAAGCTCAGTTCAATATGTACTGCCTATTATCTTATGCTGAGCAAACGATCTCTGCTTAAATAAAGTGTGAACCACCAGAGCCAAAAGTGATCCCCAGTGCCTGCACATAAATGCTGTCCCAATACCTCTCCAGACTAGGAGAGTTTTTAGTGTCCTAACATAAGTGCCTCTTCTATCCCTGTGCACTTAGTAACGATAATGGTGTGCTTACTCCTTTATGGGTCCCCCCAGAAAATATATAAAGTAGCACTTACCTTTACTTCTGCCTGACAGAAAGGCAGCTCACAGGCTTAAGAGGTCCTCTCCCTCCCATTGACCTGTGGAGGAAAAAGCATGCTGAGTAATATTTACCTCAGACTAAGGCATACAGGGCAGCAAGAATACATGGGAGGCGCAATTAGAATTATGTCCCACAAGTTCCCATTGCTCTAAAGCCACCAAAGCTCTACTGAAGAGACCGATATGGACTACGGCTACACCCTAGAACAAAGTAGCACAATCTTGCACTACTTTAAAAATAATAAACACTTGATTGAAGAATCTAATCTAACACCTCGCTTTACCACTTGCTATCACTAACGTAGGCAAAGAGAATGACTGCGTTGGGAGGGAAGTGATATTTAACAGCTTTGCTGTGGTGCTCTTTGCCGCCTCCTGCTGACCAGGAGGTGAATATCCCATTGGTAATTAAGATGATCCGTGGACTTATCGTGTCATAAAAAAAGAAAAGTATTTTCACAGTGCAACTATTAAATCACGGTGCCATAAATAAGCCATATCCACCATTATGTTTCCAAGTTCCCTTTTTATCTCATTATACGGTCACTTGCTTACCTCAGACAGCTCAGGATCAACATAAATGTTCTCAATTGATTTCCTAATGTTGGAGATGCAATTCTTTAACTCTATAAAATGAAACACAATTAGTCTAAGAAAGCAAACAGAACAAGCGCAGATGTTATTAAATTCTCACTTCGCCCAATGTGAGAGAAACACCTATATAAAATAAAGTCCACAGTAGGGTCATTTCCTAGAGGTGTCCCATCTGAAAAGGAATGTACTTAATTGTCTTAAGGGTATAGGCTTTTAAATTTAGGTCACAAAGTATTTTAATTATGTCAAATCAAATTGAATTTAAAATTAATATAACATTATGTACTAATATATATAATATATATGTGTGTGTGTGAATATATTAAATGTATTAATGATTCAATGTGAATTTAAAAAAATGATCATCTTTTCTCTCTATCCTCTGGATCTAATATGAGATGAAGATTATCCATTATAGTTTTCTTAACCCTTTCCTGTGTTCGTATTTTACTAAACTGATCTACTTTCCACTCTTGTGAAGACAGATGCCGTCTTCCATTACAGATGTGGGCACAAAATACTGCTAAAAACACCAACATTTATTTCACTTTTCTAAGATTTATGCTTGAGGGGCTTCCTTATCCCCGAATAAAGCTGTGGCACTTGTCTTTATCAGGGCTCCACAAGAATATAGACCTATAACTTGAAATCTTTAATATAAAAACCTTTTCTGTAACAAATATTCCACACATTAAAATGATGCTCTCTCATATGAGCAACAGATAATCTATAAAAACATAATTTATGTAAGAACTTACCTGATAAATTCATTTCTTTCATATTAGCAAGAGTCCATGAGCTAGTGACGTATGGGATATACATTCCTACCAGGAGGGGCAAAGTTTCCCAAACCTCAAAATGCCTATAAATACACCCCTCACCACACCCACAATTCAGTTTAACGAATAGCCAAGAAGTGGGGTGATAAAAAAGTGCGAAAGCATATAAAATAAGGAATTGGAATAATTGTGCTTTATACAAAATCATAACCACCACAAAAAAAGGGCGGGCCTCATGGACTCTTGCTAATATGAAAGAAATGAATTTATCAGGTAAGTTCTTACATAAATTATGTTTTCTTTCATGTAATTAGCAAGAGTCCATGAGCTAGTGACGTATGGGATAATGACTACCCAAGATGTGGATCTTTCCACACAAGAGTCACTAGAGAGGGAGGGATAAAATAAAGACAGCCAATTCCTGCTGAAAATAATCCACACCCAAAATAAAGTTTAACGAAAAACATAAGCAGAAGATTTAAACTGAAACCGCTGCCTGAAGTACTTTTCTACCAAAAACTGCTTCAGAAGAAGAAAATACATCAAAATGGTAGAATTTAGTAAAAGTATGCAAAGAGGACCAAGTTGCTGCTTTGCAGATCTGGTCAACCGAAGCTTCATTCCTAAACGCCCAGGAAGTAGAAACTGACCTAGTAGAATGAGCTGTAATTCTCTGAGGCGGAGTTTTACCCGACTCAACATAGGCAAGATGAATTAAAGATTTCAACCAAGATGCCAAAGAAATGGCAGAAGCTTTCTGGCCTTTTCTAGAACCGGAAAAGATAACAAATAGACTAGAAGTCTTACGGAAAGATTTCGTAGCTTCAACATAATATTTCAAAGCTCTAACAACATCCAAAGAATGCAACGATTTCTCCTTAGAATTCTTAGGATTAGGACATAATGAAGGAACCACAATTTCCCTACTAATGTTGTTGGAATTCACAACTTTAGGTAAAAATTCAAAAGAGGTTCGCAACACCGCCTTATCCTGATGAAAAATCAGAAAAGGAGACTCACAAGAAAGAGCAGATAATTCAGAAACTCTTCTGGCAGAAGAGATGGCCAAAAGGAACAAAACTTTCCAAGAAAGTAATTTAATGTCCAATGAATGCATAGGTTCAAACGGAGGAGCTTGAAGAGCTCCCAGAACCAAATTCAAACTCCAAGGAGGAGAAATTGACTTAATGACAGGTTTTATACGAACCAAAGCTTGTACAAAACAATGAATATCAGGAAGAATAGCAATCTTTCTGTGAAAAAGAACAGAAAGAGCAGAGATTTGTCCTTTCAAAGAACTTGCGGACAAACCCTTATCTAAACCATCCTGAAGAAACTGTAAAATTCTCGGTATTCTAAAAGAATGCCAAGAAAAATGATGAGAAAGACACCAAGAAATATAAGTCTTCCAGACTCTATAATATATCTCTCGAGATACAGATTTACGAGCCTGTAACATAGTATTAATCACAGAGTCAGAGAAACCTCTTTGACCAAGAATCAAGCGTTCAATCTCCATACCTTTAAATTTAAGGATTTCAGATCCTGATGGAAAAAAGGACCTTGTGACAGAAGGTCTGGTCTTAACGGAAGAGTCCACGGTTGGCAAGAGGCCATCCGGACAAGATCCGCATACCAAAACCTGTGAGGCCATGCCGGAGCTACCAGCAGAACAAACGAGCATTCCTTCAGAATCTTGGAGATTACTCTTGGAAGAAGAACTAGAGGCGGAAAGATATAGGCAGGATGATACTTCCAAGGAAGTGATAATGCATCCACTGCCTCCGCCTGAGGATCCCGGGATCTGGACAGATACCTGGGAAGTTTCTTGTTTAGATGGGACGCCATCAGATCTATTTCTGGAAGTTCCCACATTTGAACAATCTGAAGAAATACCTCTGGGTGAAGAGACCATTCGCCCGGATGCAACGTTTGGCGACTGAGATAATCCGCTTCCCAATTGTCTATACCTGGGATATGGACCGCAGAGATTAGACAGGAGCTGGATTCCGCCCAAACCAAAATTCGAGATACTTCTTTCATAGCCAGAGGACTGTGAGTCCCTCCTTGATGATTGATGTATGCCACAGTTGTGACATTGTCTGTCTGAAAACAAATGAACGATTCTCTCTTCAGAAGAGGCCAAAACTGAAGAGCTCTGAAAATTGCACGGAGTTCCAAAATATTGATCGGTAATCTCACCTCCTGAGATTCCCAAACTCCTTGTGCCGTCAGAGATCCCCACACAGCTCCCCAACCCGTGAGACTTGCATCTGTTGAAATTACAGTCCAGGTCGGAAGCACAAAAGAAGCCCCCTGAATTAAACGATGGTGATCTGTCCACCATGTTAGAGAGTGTCGAACAATCGGTTTTAAAGATATTGTTTGAGATATCTTCGTGTAATCCTTGCACCATTGCTTCAGCATACAGAGCTGAAGAGGTCGCATGTGAAAACGAGCAAAGGGGATCGCGTCCGATGCAGCAGTCATAAGACCTAGAATTTCCATGCATAAGGCTACCGAAGGGAATGATTGTGACTGAAGGTTTCGACAAGCTGCAATCAATTTTAGACGTCTCTTGTCTGTTAAAGACAGAGTCATGGACACTGAATCCATCTGGAAACCCAGAAAGGTTACCCTTGTCTGAGGAATCAAAGAACTTTTTGGTAAATTGATCCTCCAACCATGATCTTGAAGAAACAACACAAGTCGATTCGTATGAGATTCTGCTAAATGTAAAGACTGAGCAAGTACCAAGATATCGTCCAAATAAGGAAATACCACAATACCCTGTTCTCTGATTACAGACAGAAGGGCACCGAGAACCTTTGTAAAAATTCTTGGAGCTGTAGCTAGGCCAAACGGTAGAGCCACAAACTGGTAATGCTTGTCCAGAAAAGAGAATCTCAGGAACTGATAATGATCTGGATGAATCGGAATATGCAGATATGCATCCTGTAAATCTATTGTGGACATATAATTCCCTTGCTGAACAAAAGGCAAGATAGTCCTTACAGTTACCATTTTGAACGTTGGTATCCTTACATAACGATTCAATATTTTTAGATCCAGAACTGGTCTGAAGGAATTCTCCTTCTTTGGTACAATGAAGAGATTTGAATAAAACCCCATCCCCTGTTCCTGAACTGGAACTGGCATAATTACTCCAGTCAACTCTAGATCTGAAACACATTTCAGAAATGCTTGAGCTTTTACTGGATTTACTGGGACACGGGAAAGAAAAAATCTCTTTGCAGGAGGTCTCATCTTGAAACCAATTCTGTACCCTTCTGAAACAATGTTCTGAATCCAAAGATTGTGAACAGAATTGATCCAAATTTCCTTGAAAAAACGTAACCTGCCCCCTACCAGCTGAACTGGAATGAGGGCCGCACCTTCATGTGGACTTAGAAGCAGGCTTTGCCTTTCTAGCTGGCTTGGATTTATTCCAGACTGGAGATGGTTTCCAAACTGAAACTGCTCCTGAGGATGAAGGATCAGGCTTTTGTTCTTTGTTGAAACGAAAGGAACGAAAACGATTATTAGCCCTGCTTTTACCTTTAGATTTTTTATCCTGTGGTAAAAAAGTTCCTTTCCCACCAGTAACAGTTGAAATGATGGAATCCAACTGAGAACCAAATAATTTGTTACCCTGGAAAGAAATAGAAAGTAAAGTTGATTTAGAAGCCATATCAGCATTCCAAGTTTTAAGCCATAAAGCTCTTCTAGCTAAAATAGCTAGAGACATAAACCTGACATCAACTCTGATAATATCAAAAATGGCATCACAGATAAAATTATTAGCATGCTGAAGAAGAATAATAATGTCATGAGAATCACGATGTGTTACTTGTTGCGCTAAAGTTTCCAACCAAAAAGTTGAAGCTGCAGCAACATCAGCCAAAGATATAGCAGGTCTAAGAAGATTACCTGAACACAGATAAGCTTTTCTTAGAAAGGACTCAATTTTCCTATCTAGAGGATCCTTAAACGAAGTACCATCTGACGTAGGAATAGTAGTACGTTTAGCAAGGGTAGAAATAGCCCCATCAACTTTAGGGATTTTGTCCCAAAATTCTAATCTGTCAGACGGCACAGGATATAAATGCTTAAAACGTTTAGAAGGAGTAAATGAATTACCCAATTTATCCCATTCTTTGGAAATTACTGCAGAAATAGCATTAGGAACAGGAAAAACTTCTGGAATAACAACAGGAGCTTTAAATACCTTATCCAAACGTTTAGAATTGGTATCAAGAGGACCAGAATCCTCTATTTCTAAAGCAATTAGAACTTCTTTAAGTAAAGAACGAATAAATTCCATTTTAAATAAATATGAAGATTTATCAGCATCAACCTCAGAGACAGAATCCTCTGAACCAGAGGAGTCATCAGAATCAGAATGATGATGTTCATTTAAAAATTCATCTGTAGGGAGAGAAGTTTTAAAAGATTTTTTACGTTTACTAGAAGGAGAAATAACAGACATAGCCTTCTTTATGGATTCAGAAACAAAATCTCTTATATTATCAGGAACATTCTGCACCTTAGATGTTGAGGGAACTGCAACAGGCAATGGTACTTTACTAAAGGAAATATTATCTGCTTTAACAAGTTTGTCATGACAATCAATACAAACAACAGCTGGAGAAATAGCTACCAAAAGTTTACAGCAGATACACTTAGCTTTGGTAGATTCAGCACTTGACAGCGATTTTCCTGTAGTATCTTCTGACTCAGATGCAACGTGAGACATCTTGCAATATGTAAGAGAAAAAACAACATATATATAAAGCAAAATTGATCAAATTCCTTAAATGACAGTTTCAGGAATGGGAAAAAATGCCAAAGAACAAGCTTCTAGCAACCAGAAGCAATAAATAATGAGACTTAAATAATGTGGAGACAAAAGCGACGCCCATATTTTTTCGCGCCAAATAAGACGCCCACATTATTTGGCGCCTAAATGCTTTTTGGCGCCAAAAATGACGCCACATCCGGAACGCCGACATTTTTGGCGCGAAATAATGTCAAAAAATGACGCAACTTCCGGCGACACGTATGACGCCGGAAACGGAAATAGAATTTTTGCGCCAAAAAAGTCCGCGCCAAGAATGACGCAATAAAATTAAGCATTTTCAGCCCCCGCGAGCCTAACAGCCCACAGGGAAGAGTCAAATTTTTGAAGGTAAGAAAAAAAGAATAAATCAAAATGCATTATCCCAAATATGAAACTGACTGTCTGAAAATAAGGAAAGTTGAACATTCTGAGTCAAGGCAAATAAATGTTTGTATACATATATTTAGAACTTTATAAACAAAGTGCCCAACCATAGCTTGGAGTGTCACAGAAAATAAGACTTACTTACCCCAGGACACTCATCTACATATAGCAGATAGCCAAACCAGTACTGAAACGAGAATCAGCAGAGGTAATGGTATATATAAGAGTATATCGTCGATCTGAAAAGGGAGGTAAGAGATGAATCTCTACGACCGATAACAGAGAACCTATGAAATAGACCCCGTAGAAGGAGATCACTGTATTCAAATAGGCAATACTCTCCTCACATCCCTCTGACATTCACTGCACGCTGAGAGGAAAACCGGGCTCCAACTTGCTGCGGAGCGCATATCAACGTAGAATCTAGCACAAACTTACTTCACCACCTCCATCGGAGGCAAAGTTTGTAAAACTGAATTGTGGGTGTGGTGAGGGGTGTATTTATAGGCATTTTGAGGTTTGGGAAACTTTGCCCCTCCTGGTAGGAATGTATATCCCATACGTCACTAGCTCATGGACTCTTGCTAATTACATGAAAGAAATTACTCTCTCTATTGAAGTGATATTCTAAAGTCTGATTCTTTCCAATAAATGATTGCTTTCCTGGTCATAGATAACTATGCAGGGGTTAAACACACCGTTCTGTAGGGTCAGTAATGAATTAGACCTTGCCATTGCTTTAAGACGTCCCTTTAACATAACTCTAATGCTGACATTTCTTTGGCCTGCTTAACTGCTGTTCTCTCATACATACAATAGAAACATTGAATATTAATAATATCCCCTTAATTTGTATTTATTTATTTTCACTCAATTGCCAAACTTAGATCTGTCACTTAACCTTGTATGTCCTGATCCACCTCCGTCCTCCATCGCTGCAGGCAGGTCTCCACGGCATGCAGCTCATCCTCGGAAGCCGTGCGAGGAGCAGGATATTCTGAAACTAAACAGCCTGGTGCGGTTTCCTTTCGCATACTCTGCACGGAGGCACCATCTGATACCAGAGAGGCTGCAGGACAGCAGGTGTCTTTAGATGGGGCAATATCTTCTTCTCCGGGAAGGCTAAATACGGATACACAAATTAAAGAGACATTATGGTCACAATTTAAATGCATGTAGATGAATTACATTTTTGAATAGAAACATATTTACAATATACATGTATTGGCAAAATGTTTCTAATAAAATGTATCACTGTTTTAGTGTTAACATTTGTCACGTGCATGTGAAGCATACCTAGATATTCTCAGGGCACCAGCATTTTAAATACTGCAACTGCTCAGAGTGCCAGTGGGGCTTGAATCATGTCAACAATAAACAAACTGAGTCATTACCAGATGGTAATTTTGCTAGTACCTGTATATTATAAAAATGCTTCAATTCAAAACTGAAATGCAGCCATGTCGATTCCAATTTTGGCTGGAACGTCCCTTTAAAATGAAGACTACAGAGAATTAAATTTCTTTTTTTAGATCTGGTGAACACATGTTAGAATGTCTATTAATTGAAACATAGGTATAATTCTTTTTAAAGAAATAATGTATAAGCTAATGTGATTTATAGCACTACTTAGTTTTGCACAAGCACACAATGTGCAAACAAAGCCATGAACATACACATCAGATCTATTCCAGATAGAGAGAGATAAACAAGTTGCAGCAAAAAAGGACCAAGCTTCTCACAGATCTCTGCTGTCATCTGCTGGGTGTGAGGTGAGTCCCAGCTATAAAACAGGGGGGATAATATGTCCCCTTAACACCAAGCTACAGTACATAAGAAGTCAATCTGTGCTGCAAAATACCTCTAATGTTCTGTGGCCCTGGGGATCTAGGTTGGACAGCCACTATGGACTGTTGCAGGTGAGCAGAATTGGAATTGCTGGCGTTCCTTTGTGAATACGGTCAATACATAAACAGTAAGGCTGGTTAAGTGCTTCCATGTGCCCTCTGCTTTATAGAATAAAGCTAAAATTACCCATTTTCTAGTGGCTGAGTATCTGGAGAATCAGAATCTTCTGTATGAAGCAAAGAATTCTCATGGCCGACAGCTGCCGATCTTCTGCTCGCAAACTCCAGAACATACTGCAGCATCTCTGGGAGAGGACAACGGTGAGGACCAGACCCGTATTTCATATACCTAGAGAGAAGGACACACAGGTTTTGTTTTCATCAACTTGCCAAGATCACAGGTCAAACTGTGCTTTCAATAAACATAGAATTGTGTTATAAGTGACCATCTGTAGTATTTCTACTGTCATTGCCATTAGAAAGAAAGGTCACTGCTAACAAGTGATAATTCTAACTTGTGCCCAAATAAACCTATATCCCTCAACAGTAAAAGATATGCAAGAAAGAGTACAGGTTATGTATTTCCTAACAAACAGGGCTGGCATTACACTGGCAATGCCCATATTCACATTTTAAATAACCGTTCCTTAGCTTTACAACCCACTTGTCACCGGTCACATCACTCACTGCTCACTATAGCCAGTGTACAAATGTATCATTGCTTAATAAGAGCCTAAGTACAGTTTTAGACTGGTTGCGCTGTACAACCAAGTACACAGACAATTACAAGGTGAGTACAGAAACGTTTTGTAACTTAACAAGCCAGTAAGGCCCTAGCCAGAATCTGTGCGTTTACCTTTCCAGTCTTTGCTGCAGCTGATTCATACACCCTTGCAACTTCTGGATCTGCTCTCGTTTCTTCCTGATCAGAGCTTTGTTCTTATACAGATACCTGGCAAATGGAAATAAAAACTGGAAATAAAAAAAAAGGTTCGCCTGTCACCACACAGCAAAAAATACAACAAAGACAGTTGTCACGCAACCAAACAGCATGCACCCGCACAATGACAGCTGTCACTCAACCAAACAGCCTGCACCTGCACAATGACAGCTGTCACTCAACCACAAAGCACATGCCCACACAATAACAGTTGCCATTCAACCTAACAGCATGCACCCGTACAATGACAGCTGTCACTCAACCACAAAGCACATGCCCACACAATAACAGTTGCCATTCAACCTAACAGCATGCACCCGTACAATGAAAGCTGTCACTCAACCACAAAGCACATGCCCGCACAATAACAGTTGTCACTCAAATAAACAGCTTGCACCCGTACAATGACAGTTGTCACTCAACCGAACAGCGCGCACACGCACAGTGACCGCTTCACTCGACCACACTGCACATCTACACAAAGACAGCTGTCACATGACCACACAGCACAGGAGAGAATTGAGGAGTGTACTTCTGCACTGCAAAACAATGCATATTTTTGCCAACAAAATAATAAGTGCTTTTTAAAAACATTTTATTTTGTATGAAAGTTCTATTAAGTGCAGAACTTCAGGTTTTCTAACTTTATAAGAACAAGTACTCTGCTGCTGCTCAGGAACCATTACAGTTACCAAACCTGTTGTGTCTAGAATAAACATGACATTCGGATTTGTACAACATACGCCATACTGCGTGCACACATGAATATGAGCAAGTAAAGGCACATGGCTATAAATCAGTAAATGTGATAGTTGTCAGCATCTGAATAGGATACAATTTGGGGTACATCATCAAAACAATGTTAATAAATAAGATGAAACTGTTTAGGCAAAAGGCATGCAAGTTGCCCCTTCGCTCCTACCTGTCCATGTAAATAATCTCCTGGAATTCAAGTTTATTGTGAATCTTTTCTGGCTGTCCCAATGACTGATTAAACTCAAATCGTGAAAGTTCAAAGGTCAGCACTGGAGGTAGTTTTGTAAACCAGCGCTGGAAAAAAGAGCAGAGCCAGGATTGTTATGAATAAATCTTTATTCCATAAGCGACAATACATAGAGTAGTTAAAAGGAATAGTCTAGTCAAATTTAAACTTTCATGATTCAGATTATCATCAATTTTTCTTTGTTCTTTTGCAATCTTTATTTGAATGTAAGCTTAGGATCCGGCCCATGTTTGGTTCAGCACCTGTGTAGCGCTTGGTGGCTAAATTTAGACATCAATCAGAAAGTTATACCCATGTTCTGAACCAAAAATGGGCCGGCTCATAAGTTTACATTCTTGCTTTTTCAAACAAAGCTATAAAGACAATAGGAGTAAATTAAAAAGTTGCTTAAAATTGCTGCTCTATCTGAATCATGAAAGTTTAATGTTGACTTGAGTGTCCCTTTAACTTCCCTATTAAGAAACGTAAAAATTAGCCAAAACTTCCCTTAAAAGAGACATTAAACAAGTGCATTTTATAAGCATAGTATTGAGGCTATAATATAGGAAATAGATAAAACTATATTTACCCCTTAACGACCGATGACGTATGGGGTACGTCCTCTAAAAAAAATACACTTAACGACCGATCTTGGAAAGAGGTGGAAGTGATCCTGATCGCTTCCAGACGCTTTCCGGTTATTGCAGTGATGCCTCGATATCGAGGCATCCTGCAATAACATCTCTTACCCATCCGATGCAGAGAGATGGCCGCAATCGTTGGTGGGTAGGAGCCGATGTGGGAGGAGGGCCATCAATGGCGTACATGATGCTATAGGGAGGCGGGATCGGGTGGGAACCACTTCACTATAGAATTTTTTTTTATATATTAAGTGGAAGAAAGGGGGGTGGGAATTGGGAATTTAAATGGATCTAAGGGATCTGGGAGAAAAAAGTAAATTTTTTAAAAAACAACACAATTTTATTGAAAACCGCTGCCAGTACCCAAGATGGCTCCCAATAAGGTAGAGGGGGAGGGTTAGAGAGCTGTTGGGGGGGGAATCCTACACAGCAGCATATATAAATATGTTCCAAAAAAACAAAAAAAAAAACATACAATACCTTTTTAGTACTGGCAGACTTTCTGCCAGTACTTAAGATTGCGGGGACGATTGTGGGTTGGGGAGAGCTGTTTGGGAGGGATCAGAGGGTGTGATGTGTCAGGTGGGAGGCTGATCTCTACACTAAAGCTAAAATTAACCCTGCAAGCTCCCTACAAGCTACCCAATTAACCCCTTCACTGCTGGGCATAATACACGTGTTGTGCGCAGCAGCATTTAGCAGCCTTCTAATTACAAAAAAGCAACGCCAAAGCCATATATGTCTGCTATTTCTGAACAAAGGGGATCCCAGAGAAGCATTTACAACCATTTGTGCCATAATTGCACAAGCTGTTTGTAAATAATTTCTGTGAGAAACCTAAATTGTGAAAAATGTAACTTTTTTTTAATTTGATCGCATTTGGTGGTGAAATGGTGGCATGAAATATACCAAGATGGGCCTAGATCAATACTTGGGATTGTCTACTACACTAAAGCTAAAATTAACCCTAGAAGCTCCCTTCATGCTCCCTAATTAACCCCTTCACTGCTGGGCATAGTACACGTGTGGTGCACAGTGGCATTTAGCGGCCTTCTAAATTACCAAAAAGCAACACCAAAGCCATATATGTCTGCTATTTCTGAATAAAGGGGATCCCAGAGAAGCATTTACAACCATTTATGCCATAATTGCACAAGTTGTTTGTAAAGAATTTCAGTGAGAAACCTAAAGTTTATGAAAAATTTTCGAAAAAGTGAACGATTTTTTTTATTTGATCGCATTTGGCAGTGAAATGGTGGCATGAAATATACCAAAATGGGCCTAGATCAATACTTTGGGAAGTCTTCTAAATATAAATATATACATGTCAATGGATATTCAGGGATTCCTGAAAGATATTAGTGTTCTAATGTAACTAGCGCTAATTTTGAAAAAAAGTGGTTTGGAAATAGCAAAGTGCTACTTGTACTTATTGCCCTATAACTTGCATAAAAAGCAAAGAACATGTCAACATTGGGTATTTCTAAACTCAGGACAAAATTTAGAAACTATTTAGCATGGGTGTTTTTTGGTGGTTGTAGATGTCTAACAGATTTTGGGGGTCAAAGTAAGAAAAAGTGTGTTTTTTCCCATTTTTTCCTCATATTTTAATTTTTTTTTATAGTAAATCATAAGATATGATGAAAATAATGGTATCTTTAGAAAGTCCATTTAATGGCGAGAAAAACGGTATGTATGGGTACAGTAAATGAGTAAGAGGAAAATTACAGTTAAACACAAACACTGCAGAAATGTAAAAATAGCCTTGGTCCCAAACGGACAGAAAATGGAAAAGTGCTGTGGTCATTAAGGGGTTAAAAGGGACACAAAAACCCAATATTTTCTTTCAGGATTTAGTCAGAGCATACAATTTTAAACAACTTTCAAGTTTACTTCTGTGATCTAATTTGCTTTGTTCTCTTGGTATCACTGGCAGAAAAGCATACACAAGTATGCTTAGAAGCAGCAATGTACTACTGAGAGCTATCTGCCGATTAGTGGCTGCACATTAATGCCTTTTGTGATTGGCTCACCTGATGTGTTCATCTAGCCCCCAGTAGCGCAGTGTTGCTCCTTAAACAAAGAATACCAAAAGTTGATAATAGAAGTAAACATTAAAATTGCATGGTCTGTCTGAATCATGAAAGAAGAGAGCAAAATGACTGTATATAGTATTTATTTATTTATAGTATTTATTTATTTATACTATTTATTTATAGTATTTATTTATTTATAGTATTTATACTATTTAATTATACTATTTATTAATAGTATTTATTTATTTATAGTATTTATTTATAGTATTTATTTATTTATAGTATTTATACTATTTAATTATACTATTTATTTATAGTATTTATTTATTTATAGTATTTATTTATTTATACTATTTATTTATGGCTCTCTGCACTCAGCCAGGTCATGTGACTCCCAATCACAAGACAACTGATAGAAAGAACAAATGGGGTGAAGATGGAGGGAAAGAGAAACAAAGTGAAGTAAGTAAAAGACTAGACAAGGAACACAGTGGGGCATAAAAAGGTGTAAAGAGGATGGGAGTGTGGGTACAGTGGGGAACAGACGGAGGGCACCAGGCTTATTAGGTAATGTAGGTGCAGCACATTAATTCTAGGGTAAGTCAGTTTACAACACACAGCTCGCAACTGTTTAACATCTCTACTTGATATAGAGAGGCATAGAATATTCTAAACAAGGGGTAAAACTTCCGGAAATTGTCAATACCTGCAATAAACACTCTTTCATTGTAAGGAATTTAAATTAAAAGCATCTTCAAATATGTAAAAAAATAGATTTAGGCAAATGTGATTTACAAGCTCAGTTAACTGTTTATTTGCTGATGGCAGAGCATGCAAAAAGAGTTGCCTGTATCAGCGGTCACGTATACCACTCTCGGTGAAATATTAAACACATAAAGACACCGCTAGAGAGGTAAAAACATAACTAACCTCTTGTCTGTATTTCACTGAAGAGCCTGTTTGAAGATTCTCAATTTCTCCTTCAACCATTGCACCTTCAATACACTCGCTGAGGTTGTAAAAACCGTTAACTTGGAGCGGGTACTGGCCAAATGTCTCAACGTTTGAAAACGTTTTATCTGTTTAAAAAAAAAAAAAAAAAAAGAAAGCACAATCAATTAATCAGCTGGTACGATAATATACAAACAATCTATAGCATCTTATTATTTACATGCTGGCACCGAATCAACTACAAACAAGTTGTCATGTGCATATATAAAAGATCACCCAAAAAAATAATCACACACTATGGCAATATATTACCTAGAACTAAAAAACTAGATCTCAAACAAAATAGTATATTGTCTGTATTAACCATAAGTCTATAAAAACATAATTTATGTAAGAACTTACCTGATAAATTCATTTCTTTCATATTAGCAAGAGTCCATGAGCTAGTGACGTATGGGATATACATTCCTACCAGGAGGGGCAAAGTTTCCCAAACCTCAAAATGCCTATAAATACACCCCTCACCACACCCACAAATCAGTTTAACCAATAGCCAAGAAGTGGGGTGATAAAAAAGTGAGAAAGCATAAAAAATAAGAAATTGGAATAATTGTGCTTTATACAAAAAATCATACCACCACAAAAAGGGCGGGCCTCATGGACTCTTGCTAATATGAAAGAAATGAATTTATCAGGTAAGTTCTTACATAAATTATGTTTTCTTTCATGTAATTAGCAAGAGTCCATGAGCTAGTGACGTATGGGATAATGACTACCCAAGATGTGGATCTTTCCACGCAAGAGTCACTAGAGAGGGAGGGATAAAATAAAGACAGCCAATTCCGCTGAAAAATAATCCACACCCAAAAGAAAGTTTAATATGAAAAATATAAGCAGAAGATTCAAACTGAAACAGCTGCCTGAAGTACTTTTCTACCAAAAATAGCTTCAGAAGAAGAACACATCAAAATGGTAGAATTTAGTAAAAGTATGCAAAGAAGACCAAGTTGCTGCTTTGCAAATCTGATCAACCGAAGCTTCATTCCTAAACGCCCAGGAAGTAGAAACTGACCTAGTAGAATGAGCTGTAATCCTCTGAGGCGGAGTTTTACCCGACTCAACATAGGCATGATGAATTAAAGATTTCAACCAAGATGCCAAAGAAATGGCAGAAGCTTTCTGGCCTTTTCTAGAACCGGAAAAGATGACAAATAGACTAGAAGTATTTCGGAAATTCTTAGTAGCTTCAACATAATATTTCAAAGCTCTAACAACATCCAAAGAATGCAATGATTTCTCCTTAGAATTCTTAGGATTAGGACATAATGAAGGAACCACAATTTCTCTACTAATGTTGTTGGAATTCACAACCTTAGGTAAAAATTCAAAAGAAGTTCGCAACACCGCCTTATCCTGATGAAAAATCAGAAAAGGAGACTCACAAGAAAGAGCAGACAATTCAGAGACTCTTCTGGCAGAAGAGATGGCCAAAAGGAACAAAACTTTCCAAGAAAGTAATTTAATGTCCAATGAATGCATAGGTTCAAACGGAGGAGCTTGAAGAGCCCCCAGAACCAAATTCAAACTCCAAGGAGGAGAAATTGACTTAATGACAGGTTTTATACGAACCAAGGCTTGTACAAAACAATGAATATCAGGAAGATTAGCAATCTTTCTGTGAAAAAGAACAGAAAGAGCAGAGATTTGTCCTTTCAAGGAACTTGCAGACAAACCTTTATCCAAACCATCCTGAAGAAACTGCAAAATTCTCGGAATTCTAAAAGAATGCCAAGAAAAATGATGAGAAAGACACCAAGAAATATAAGTCTTCCAGACTCTATAATATATTTCTCTAGAAACAGATTTACGAGCCTGTAACATAGTATTAATCACAGAGTCAGAGAAACCTCTTTGACCAAGAATCAAGCGTTCAATCTCCATACCTTTAAATTTAAGGATTTGAGATCCTGATGGAAGAAAAGACCAGACCTTCTGTCGCAAGGTCCTAACGGAAGAGTCCACGGCTGGCAAGAAGCCATCCGGACAAGATCCGCATACCAAAACCTGTGAGGCCATGCTGGAGCTACCAGCAGAACAAACGAGCATTCCTTCAGAATCTTGGAAGAACTAGAGGCGGAAAGATATAGGCAGGATGATACTTCCAAGGAAGTGATAATGCATCCACTGCCTCCGCCTGAGGATCCCGGGATCTGGACAGATACCTGGGAAGTTTCTTGTTTAGATGAGAAACCATCAGATCTATTTCTGGAAGTTCCCACATTTGAACAATCTGAAGAAATACCTCTGGGTGAAGAGACCATTCGCCCGGATGCAACGTTTGGCGACTGAGATAATCCGCTTCCCAATTGTCTATACCTGGGATATGAACCGCAGAGATTAGACAGGAGCTGGATTCCGCCCAAACCAGAATTCGAGATACTTCTTTCATAGCCAGAGGACTGTGAGTCCCTCCTTGATGATTGATGTATGCCACAGTTGTGACATTGTCTGTCTGAAAACAAATGAACGACTCTCTCTTCAGAAGAGGCCAAGACTGAAGAGCTCTGAAAATTGCACGGAGTTCCAAAATATTGATCGGTAATCTCACCTCCTGAGATTCCCAAACCCCTTGTGCCGTCAGAGACCCCCACACAGCTCCCCAACCTGTAAGACTTGCATCTGTTGAAATTACAGTCCAGGTCGGAAGAACAAAAGAAGCCCCCTGAACTAAACGATGGTGATCTGTCCACCACGTCAGAGTGTCGTACAATCGGTTTTAAAGATATTAATTGAGATATCTTTGTGTAATGCCTACACCATTGGTTCAGCATACAGAGCTGAAGAGGCCGCATGTGAAAACGAGCAAAGGGGATCGCGTCCGATGCAGCAGTCATAAGACCTAGAATTTCCATGCATAAGGCTACCGAAGGGAATGATTGTGACTGAAGGTTTCGACAAGCTGAAATCAATTTTAGACGTCTCTTGTCTGTTAAAGACAGAGTCATGGACACTGAATCTATCTGGAAACCCAAAAAGGTTACCCTTGTCTGAGGAATCAATGAACTTTTTAGTGAATTGATCCTCCAACCATGATTTTGAAGAAACAACAAAAGTCGATTCGTATGAAATTCTGCTAAATGTGAAGACTGAGCAAGTACCAAGATATCGTCCAAATAAGGAAATACCACAATACCCTGTTCTCTGATTACAGACAGAAGGGCACCGAGAACCTTTGTAAAAATTCTTGGAGCTGTTGCTAGGCCAAACGGCAGAGCCACAAACTGGTAATGCTTGTCCAGGAAAGAGAATCTCAGAAACTGATAGTGAGCTGGATGAATCGGAATATGCAGATATGCATCCTGTAAATCTATTGTAGACATATAATGCCCTTGCTGAATAAAAGGCAGGATAGTCCTTATAGTTACCATTTTGAATGTTGGTATCCTTACATAACGATTCAATATTTTTAGATCCAGAACTGGTCTGAAGGAATTCTCCTTCTTTGGTACAATGAAGAGATTCGAATAAAACCCCAGCCCCTGTTCCAGAACTGGAACTGGCATAATTACTCCAGCCAACTCTAGATCTGAAACACATTTCAGAAATGCTTGAGCTTTCGCTGGGTTTACTGGGACACGGGAAACAAAAAATCTCTTTGCAGGAGGTCTTATCTTGAAACCAATTCTGTACCCTTCTGAAACAATGTTCTGAATCCAAAGATTGTGAACAGAATTGATCCAAATTTCTTTGAAAAAACGTAATCTGCCCCCTACCAGCTGAGCTGGAATGAGGGCTGCACCTTCATGTGGACGTAGAAGCTGGCTTTGCTTTTCTAGAAGGCTTGGATTTATTCCAGACTGGAGATGGTTTCCAAACTGAAACTGCTCCTGAGGATGAAGGATCAGGCTTTTGTTCTTTGTTGAAACGAAAGGAACGAAAACGATTATTAGCCCTGTTTTTACCCTTAGATTTTTTATCCTGTGGTAAAAAAGTTCCTTTCCCACCAGTAACAGTTGAGATAATAGAATCCAACTGAGAACCAAATAATTTATTACCCTGGAAAGAAAGGGAAAGTAGAGTCGATTTAGAAGACATATCAGCATTCCAAGTTTTAAGACATAAACCTGACATCAACTCTGATAATATCAAAAATGGCATCACAGATAAAATTATTAGCATGTTGAAGAAGAATAATAATGTTATGAGAATCATGATCTGTTACTTGTTGCGCTAAAGTTTCCAACCAAAAAGTTGAAGCTGCAGCAACATCCGCCAAAGATATAGCAGGTCTAAGAAGATTACCTGAACACAAATAAGCTTTTCTTAGAAAGGATTCAATTTTCCTATCTAAAGGATCCTTAAAGGAAGTACCATCTGCCGTAGGAATAGTAGTACGTTTAGCAAGGGTAGAGATAGTCCCATCAACTTTAGGGATTTTGTCCCAAAACTCTAATCTGTCGGACGGCACAGGATATAATTGCTTAAAACGTTTAGAAGGAGTAAATGAATTACCCAAATTATTCCATTCCCTGGAAATTACTTCAGAAATAGCACCAGGAACAGGAAAAACTTCTGGAATAACTACAGGACATTTAAAGACCTTGTCTAAACGTTTAGATTTAGTATCAAGAGGACCAGAATCCTCAATTTCTAATGCAATTAGGACTTCTTTAAGTAAAGAACGAATAAATTCAATTTTAAATAAATATGAAGATTTATCAGCATCAACCTCTGAGGCAGAAACCTCTGAACCAGAAGAATCATTAGAATCAGAATGATGATGTTCATTTAAAAATTCATCTGGATAAAGAGAAGTTTTAAAAGACTTTTTATGTTTACTAGAAGGAGGAATAACAGACATAGCCTTCTTAATGGATTCAGAAACAAAATCTCTTATGTTATCAGGAACATTCTGAACATTAGATGTTGAAGGAACTGCAACAGGTAATGGTACTTTACTAAAGGAAATATTTTCTGCATTAACAAGTTTGTCATGACATTTAATACAAACAGCTGGAGGAACAGCTACCAAAAGTTTACAGCAGATACACTTAGCTTTGGTAGTTCCAGCACCAGGCAGCGATTTTCCTGAAGTATCTTCTGACTCAGAAGCAACGTGAGACATCTTGCAATATGTAAGAGAAAAAACAACATATAAAGCAAAATTGATCAAATTCCTTAAATGACAGTTTCAGGAATGGGAAAAAATGCCAAAGAACAAGCTTCTAGCAAACAGAAGCAAAGAAAAATGAGACTTAAATAATGTGGAGACAAAAGCGACGCCCATATTTTTTTAGCGCCAAATAAGACGCCCACATTATTTGGCGCCTAAATGCTTTTGGCGCCAAAAATGACGCCACATCCGGAATTATTAGTTATATTGTAGCTATATTAGGGTTTATTTTATAGGTAAGTATTTAGTTTTAAATAGGAATAATTTATTTAATTTTAGGAATATTATTTCGTTTAATTTAAATTATATTTATGTTAGGGTTAGGGATAGTTAGGTTTAGGGGTTAATAATTTTTTCTTATAGTAGCGGCGACGGTGCGGGCGGGAGATTAGGGGTTAATAATTGTAGGTAGGTGGCAGCGATATTAGGGAGGGCAGATTAGGGATTAATACAATTTATTCTAGTGTTTGCGAGGCAGGAGTGCGGAGGTTTAGGGGTTAATACATTTATTATAGTGGCGGCGAGGTCCGGTCGGCAGATTAGGGGTTAATAAGTGTAGGTAAGGCAGCAGCGATATTGGGGAGGGGCAGATTAGGGGTTAATAAATATAATATAGGTGTCAGCGATGTTAGGGGCAGCAGATTAGGGGTACATAGGGATAATGTAGGTTGCAGCGGTGACCGGATCGGCAGATTAGGGGTTAATAGTATAATGCAGGTGTCAGCAATAACGGGGGCGGCAGATTAGGGGTTAAAAAGTGTAAGGTTAGGGGTGTTTAGACTCAGGGTTCATGTTAGGGTGTTAGGTGCAGACTTAGAAACTGTTTCCCCATAGGAAACAATGGGGCTGCGTTAGGAGCTGAACGCTGCTTTTTTGCAGGTGTTAGGTTTTTTTCCAGCCCAAACTGCCCCATTGTTTCCTATGGGGATACCGTGCATGAGCACGTTTTTACAGCTTATAGTGGGGTAGGAAGGGGTGCTGGACCGCAATCTGGAAATGTATATAACTAAGACCTTTGCATTAATTTATATTTAGTTGGGGTCGAGAATACCAATATTAAATCTTATATGAGGTGTGATGGTAAAATAAAATAAAATAGTATAATATATTAATCTTCTGTCTTTTAGTTGGGGTAGAGAATACCAATAATATGAGGTTCAAGGTGTAATGATAAAATAAATTTGTATAATAATATTTATTTTATCATCACACCTTGAACCTCATATTATTGGTATTCTCTACCCCAACTAAAAGACAGAATATTAATATATTATACTATTTTATTTTATTTTACCATCACACCGCATAAGATTTAATATTGGTATTCTCGACCCCAACTAAATATAAATTAATGCAAAGGTCTTAGTTATATACATTTCCAGATTGCGGTCCAGCACCCCTTCCTACCCCACTATAATCTCTTTTTTTCAAAAACTTTTGGTGTAGTCACTTGTGAGAAGACTACACTAGTGAAGGAGGCTATATCTGGAGTGAGTTAGATTGTTCAAATTACCCTATCTACACGTTTTTCCAGCTTAACGCTACCGTAAGCAATGCTGGTATTGAGGGTTGAAGTGGAGCTAAATTATGCTCAACGGACCCTTTTCTGAGCCCAACGCAGCCACTCAGACAACTCTAAATACCAGCGTTGTTTGAAGGGTGCGCTGGGAAAAAAAGCAGCGTTAGCTACGCGCGTCTTTACCGACAAAACTCTAAATCTAGGCGAATATTTGAAGGCATCTAAGCTAAGGAGCCAGCCAATTTTTGGTTCAGACCCTGGACAGCACTTGTTTATTGGTGGGTGAATTTATCCACCAATCAGCAAGTACAACCCAGGTTGTTCACCAAAAATGGGCCGGCATTTAAACTTACATTCTTGCTTTTCAAATAAAGATACCAAGAGAATGAAGAAAATTTGATAATAGGAGTAAATTAGAAAGTTGCTTAAAATTGCATGCTTTATCTGAATCACGAAAGAAAGAAAAAATTGGGTTCAGTGTCCCTTTAAGTAGAGTGCACATAAATCTGGTGCCCATACATCTGAAATAGATATAAAGAAGGTTGTTTCCCGCAGTAAAATGGAAGCATGAGTTAAGTAAAGCTCTTGGTGGAAATTACAGACCTTCACGGAACCCCTCGGTGAGAAAAGTGCCATAGAAAAGCTGCACCATTGGATTCTCCAATTTATCACTTGAGCTTCTAAAAAAAAAAGGGAAAATATAAATAAATTGTTACTATCCATAATGAACACTGTATAATGTCCCTTTATACCATAGAGCAGGGTTCTTCAAACCGTTATTTCCAAGACCCAGGGCAATGACACCACAATCCTTCATAAATGTTCAGACCAAGCATAAAAATAGGGTGGTGAAGTAATAAACAAAAAAATAGCTGCAACTTTTGACAAAGTGACTAAATTGTGTGAATACTTTATTACTGGCTGTAGTCAAACTTGAAAAAGTGTTGTAAAAAGGTTAGAACAGAAACACACACATCACACACACAGCCACTCACACAACACAAACATCACACACACTCACACAACACAAACTCACCACAAAAAATATAAATAGGGGGCGCCCTCGGTCAACCACAACCAAATGTAAATGCTAAAGAGATTTTATATATATATATATATATATATATATATATATATATATATATATATATATATATATATATATATATATATATATATATATATATATTACAATGATAATGGTGACTGTATTAGTAACAATAAAATATAGTGATCTATATAATATAATATACAGACAGGTTTGACTACAATAGTAGAACCAACAAACACATACATATATCAGTATTAGTAAAGGCCCATCCAAAGATGATTAGGTCACGATCCTGGATCAACAATCTGCAGACAACATAAAAAGACAGAAGCGCCACATGGCCCAATATTGTAGGAAAAAATTACAAATATTTATGTAGTAGATACACTCACATTGGTGCAGCACCCCTAATGGTGCGGAAGGAGCAGACTGGGATCTATTACAGTCACCCGGCAGACTGACCTCCATTATACAATCGGCAATCTGTGACAGGTGTAAACACAAGAGAATGCCAATATGGCCTAGTATTGTTTGGGTGCGTGAGATTAGATATAGTAAAATTGCACTCACATTTAGAAGAGCACCTCCCTTGGTGTCATGTTCATTTCCACCTTAAGAAAGCATTCTCTTATTATTACATGTCCACCTTTACAAAGCAGTTACCCAATTTCCTGTTTTGCATAAAATGCCCCACTTCCTCTGCTTCATTGCTGGTTTATTGAAGAAGTTTGCTAATCTCCTTCTCCAGCTCTGAAGCACCCCGTTACTTTCCTTGCACTAACTGAGGACATTGTTTTCCCTGCATCTTGCTTCTCAACCCACTCTCAGCTGCAGACTCTGGTAACTCTCACCTCTCCTAAAGAACTGAATCTGGTAAGGTGTTTCCTCTCCTATCTGTTCTGCTAACAAAATCTTAACTTGGTAACCGGACACTGAGTAACCTGCTCAGAACTGTTTCAGCTTGCATGTAATATCAGACTGCCTATTCAGCTTGCATGTAATATCAGACTGCCTATTCAGCTTGCATGTAATATCAGACTGCCTATTCAGCTTGCATGTAATATCAGACTGCCTATTCAGCTTGCATGTAATATCAGACTGCCTATTCAGCTTGCATGTAATATCAGACTGCCTATTCAGCTTGCATGTAATATCAGACTGCCTATTCAGCTTGCATGTAATATCAGACTGCCTATTCAGCTTGCATGTAATATCAGACTGCCTATTCAGCTTGCATGTAATATCAGACTGCCTATTCAGCTTGCATGTAATATCAGACTGCCTATTCACCTTGCATGTAATATCAGACTGCCTATTCAGCTTGCATGTAATATCAGACTGCCTATTCAGCTTGCATGTAATATCAGACTGCCTATTCACCTTGCATGTAATATCAGACTGCCTATTCACCTTGCATGTAATATCAGACTGCCTATTCACCTTGCATGTAATATCAGACTGCCTATTCAGCTTGCATGTAATATCAGACTGCCTATTCAGCTTGCATGTAATATCAGACTGCCTATTCAGCTTGCATGTAATATCAGACTGCCTATTCAGCTTGCATGTAATATCAGACCGCCTATTCACCTTGCATGTAATATCAGACTGCCTATTCAGCTTGCATGTAATATCAGACTGCCTATTCACCTTGCATGTAATATCAGACCGCCTATTCAGCTTGCATGTAATATCAGACTGCCTATTCAGCTTGCATGTAATATCAGACTGCCTATTCACCTTGCATGTAATATCAGACTGCCTATTCAGCTTGCTTGTACTAACAACGTGCCTAAATCAATTGCAGCTACTGTCTGTTTGTGCTTTCACTGCATTAACTGTTTATCGCCTGCCTGGTATAACTAAGGAATTATTGCTACACTATTCTGCTTACCATATTATTGTGCCTTACTCTGTTTTGGGAGATTATATTCCTGGTATTTTCCTCCAATCTAACTTAAAAGGCTACATATCAAACTCATATATATTACATATTTAAAGGGGAAGTAACATTATCAGGAGACACACCTGAACAAGCGGTTAACTCCTACTTAGCCGTGACACTTGGTGCATTAGATGCAAACTGGGATCAAACAGTCACCCAAATGAGCCTGATGAAATAGCCACTGGCTGGCTGAGAAATGCGTTGCTAGTTTTTTTTATACATTTTAATAAAGTAAGTTGTTACACTTACCACTTGCTGAAGTACATTTTATTATCCTATCTTACCATCTGGTCCTCTGACTGCTGAGAGTTCTTGCTACACCTGGTGTCAGTCTACTGGGTGACTGTTTGATCCCAGTGTGTGTCTAATGCACCAAGGGAGGTGCTCTTCTAAATGCGAGTGTAATTTTACTACATCTAATCTCAAGCACTCAAACAATACTAGGCCATATTGGCGTTCTCTTGTGTTTACACCTGTCACAGATTGCTATTTGTATACCGGAGGTCAGTCTGCTGGGTGACTGTAATAGATCCCAGTCTGCTCCTTCCGCACCATTAGGTGTGCTGCACCAATGTGAATGTATCTACTACATAAATATGTAATTTTTTCCTACAATATTGGGCCATGTAGCGCTTCTGTTGTTTTACACACACTCATACAACACAATCACACACCCACACACTCATACAACACAATCACACACCCACACACTCATACAACACAATCACACACCCACACACTCATACAACACAATCACACACCCACACTCTCATACAACACAATCACCTACCCACACTCTCATACAACACAATCACCTACCCACACTCTCATACAACACAATCACCTACCCACACTCTCATACAACACAATCACCTACCCACACTCTCATACAACACAATCACCTACCCACACTCTCATACAACACAATCACCTACCCACACTCTCATACAACACAATCACACACCCACACTCTCATACAACACAATCACACACCCACACTCTCATACAACACAATCACACACCCACACTCTCATACAACACAATCACCTTGTAAATACACAGGTACATGATCAGAGCTGCAAAATTACAAGACAACATTTTTAAAAAATCTTTTTAAAGCGATGGGAAACCAGAAGTGAGTGAGTGTGCTTGCGCCATTTTCCTATTTGGCAATATTGGGGATGAAGCTCAACTGGTGACCATTTTTTGTAGTTGAGAAAATATTATAAATGGGGGCTAACCTAGCACCCCCCCCCCCTTATATTTTTAAGCTTCTGTCTGTGTTCAACTGCTAGAATCAGCGCCCCAGCTCTGCATACGTCGCTGCCTGCCTCCCCTGCAGAGGAATTAAGTATAGATACGTAAGGAACAAGTGCACAGGACCCAGTTGTCGTGCAGCAGCTGAAGATATTGTTTTACACAGCACTATATCAGCGGTTAATGTTACAGTCAGAAAAGCGACACACAGATCAGGTTGTAATGTTTTATGGAAAAGCAGCTAAACCGCCCTTCTTTCACTTCTTAAATCAGACGTGAAACTGTTTAAGACTAATATAAAAATATTGAATTACCGGTGGTAAAATGTTGCAATATGGTTTCATCAGTTAAAGGGACACTAAACGCAATTTTTTTCTTTAATGATTCAGACAGAGCAGCAATTTTCTAATTTACTCCTAATATCAATTTTTATTTGTTCTCTTGCTATCTTTATTTAAAAAGCAGGAATGTGATGCATAGGAGCCGGCCTATTTTTGGTTGAGAACCTGGGTTATGCTTGCTTATTGGCGGGTAAATGTCAGCTTCCATTAAGCAAGCGTTATCCATGGTGCTGAACCTAAAATGTGCTGGCTGCTAAGATTTACGTTCATGATTTTCAAATAAAGATAGCAAGATTAAAAAGAAAAATTGATAATAGGAGTAAATTAGAAAGTTGCTTAAAATTCAATGCTCTATCTGAATCATGAAAGAAAAAAATTGGGTTCAGTGCCCCTTTAAAGGGAAAAGGAAACCCCAAAATTTCCTTTCATGATTTGGATAGAACATACGAATATAAACAACTTTCCAATTTACTTCTGTTATCAAATTAGCTTTATTCTCTTGTTCTCCATTGCTGAAGGGACAGCATTGCACTACTGGCAGCCAGCTGAACACATCTAGTCAGCCAATCATAAGAGACAAATGTGTGCAGGCACCAATCAGCAGCAGCTCCCACTAGTGTAGGATAACTGTGTATTATTTTTGAACAGGGGATACCAAGTAATATACTGCAAAACTATGCAAGATTCGCTAACATAATGAATGTGGCTAGCTGTATCTATTCCAGTTAAAAGTCTGAATTGGCTACCCAAAACAAGGTTAGTGGTGTGGTCAAACCAGGTATTAATGTATTCGTATTAGAAGGTTCTCCCACTCTGCTGGCATGTTAATGCCACAATGAAATTACAAGGTAGTTTTCAGTTTGTCTCTGTCTTGTCTATATGTTAGTCATATACACCTCTACTCACACGTCTAACTATATACATTAGTCCAAAGTATCCCTCTACATGTCAAATGATTGCCATTGCAGCAGCAACTTCTATCTCACCAAACTGCCGGAATATGTCTCAAGTCACCATATTTAAACAAAAACTCTTAATGCTTAAATAACAGTGTCATTACCTGCTAGCAAGATACTAGGGGAGGGCGGCTTTGGCTTTTGGGTCAAGGCTCAGAACCGGTCACATTAGTGTAAGTAATTATTTGCTAGCAAGATACTAGGAGAGGGCGGCTTTGGCTTTTGGGTCAGGGCTCAGAACCGGTCACATTAGTGTAAGTAATTATTTGCTAGCAAGATACTAGGAGAGGGCGGCTTTGGCTTTTGGGTCAGGGCTCAGAACCGGTCACATTAGTGTAAGTAATTATCTGCTAGCAAGATACTAGGAGAGGATGGCTTTGGCTTTTGGGTCAGGGCTCAGAACCGGTCACATTAGTGTAAGTAATTATTTGCTAGCAAGATACTAGGAGAGGATGGCTTTGGTTTTTGGGTCAAGGCTCAGAACCGGTCACATTAGTGTAAGTAATTATCTGCTAGTAAGATACTAGGGGAGGGCGGCTTTGGCTTTTGGTTCAGAACTGGTCACATTAGTGTAATTGATTAGTTAGTAGTGAGATACTAGGAGAGGGCAGCTTTGGCTTTTGGTTCAGGGCTCAGAACTGGTCACAGTAGTGTAAGTAATTATCTGCTAGCAAGATACTAGGAGAGGGCGGCTTTGGCTTTTGGTTCAGGGCTCAGAACTGGTCACATTAGTGTACGTGATTAGCTGCTGGCGAGATACTAGGAGAGGGCGGCTTTGGCTTTTGGGTCAAGGCTCAGAACCGGTCACATTAGTGTAAGTGATTAGCTGCTGGTGAGATACTAGGAGAGGGCGGCATTGGCTTTTGGGTCAGGGCTCAAAAGTCAACAGAAATAGGTTCCATTTTTTTTTACTGAAAACACACTCTTACTGACTTAAACAGTTTATAATTTAATGCACGAGTTAGGGTTGCCACCCGTCCCTTAAAATACAGAACACTTATGAGTTACACATGCTGCAGAGTGTGCAGGGATGAATATGAATAGTGCTGTCCAGAAACACAATACATGTTCCTCCCTGCACACCCTTCAAAATGTGTAACTCATACGTGTCCAGGAAAACATGGCTGAGGTGGTAACCCTAGCACCAGTATTTCAACTCTGTGCTTGCTAACAGTGATGAAACTAAGCACACTACTGAGTGGTGCACACAACTGTGGTGCACTGGGCACACATATGTAGATATGCCCCAGAAACAGCGATAGCTTTTATAACATGCATTTTTACTAATACAAATATTTAGCAAAATTGCTTCTCATTTAAAAGAGAAATGCACTGATACTTATTTGAGTTGTGACTATTATGGGGTAAATTTATGAAGCTGCATTCTTAGCTTTTGGGGCTATGCTTCATCCCAAATACATAGAAACAAAATAAAATGTTCTTCAGATTTACAAAGGTTAAAGGGACAGTAAATGCCATGAGAATGTAATATAAATAAATTGCCTTTAATTTAACTCAGAAAATATTGGGCTTTCAAAAGCTTGTGAGAATGGGAGGTGCAGACTGCAGTGTAACATTGCTATTCTCTACACAGACATTTCTTTAGCTCACCCTACAAATTCGTAACTGTCCTCAACAGTAGCAAAAGGAGACCAGAACAGAGGAACAGGCTTTTAAACCTTTGGGAAACAAGTTACAACATGGTGGTGCTTATTACTTCATATAAACTAAGAATTTACACTTATTATTTAATATTTAAACTAAAACACATCTATATATTATTCTCTGAACAATCTGTGCTTTGAACACAATATGTTGAACACATGTTTAGTGTCACTTTAACAGTACTAGGCATCATCTGACCCAAGTGGGAAATCATGCACATACTCACTCTGCATTAACGGCCAACTGGAAAGCGTCTTCTAGCCAGTCCAGGAGCTTGTGCGTGAACTCACTGACATCTTGCTAGCAATCAAACACAATATTAGCGTTTGTACCCACTCCGTACCGTTAGCGGCACACTGCAATATGTTTGCTACAAACTAAGGAATATGTAAATACATGCTTGTCAAACATCATCCTCGAAGGCTGGAGAAAGACTGTTTTGTGTGGAAATGTGTATACTTATCCACAGAGCTACCCAAACTTATTTTAACAAACCTAATTGCTGCAAGTTATTTGCTTTTAAGAAAGTTAATTCCTAAGTTGAACCAAGTCAGTGTCCCTTTTTTGCCGCTAGTGTATAGGGCATTGGTTTCAATAAAACATTCTAGAAACTACACTTGAGAAATGGGCGTTGTCTTGAAATGCGTCGTGTCTGGTCAGATTGTTGTGTTCCCTTGGCAACACTGCTGCAAACTGCTTTTACTACTGCAAGTATATTTGCATACTCTTTATTAGCCAATTGTATTTGTCTGTACATTCTTATAAAGTGGAATATATTTTATTTACTACATGTGAGTAGTTCACTTTATTCATTATTCTAGAAATAAAAATCCCTGACTTGTTTATTTTTTTCTGGGTCTTTATTTGTCAAGTACTAAAAGCAGTAACTCGATACAACCATATTTACAGTTATTCACAGGTATCACAATCACTTGCCTCTTGTATTACATTTATGATCATCTGAATTTATAGAGTGACATGTAATAAACAGTTAACATTTATGCTATTAATAACCTCTATGCAAAAATCAGTTTTTTTGCCATTTGTGGTAGAGCTTTTAGGATGAAAGAATAGTTTTAAATATTTCCTGCATCTTATCAGCTAAAATGATCAGATCGCTCAAGAGTGATGTTTAAGGATAAACTGTGCCCACTAAGTTACTGATAGACAAAAATGCCTCCGTGTATTGTGGTACATAAATGTATTGGCCGCTGTATTTTCTTTTTAAAAAGCACCAGCATTCACGTAAGTCCAACATCCCTTTACCTGTTGTGCTTCAGCAGATAAGAACGCGTCATTCAAGAGCTCCAGAGCAGCAGAAGGATCAACAAACTTTCGCTTTGATCCAGTCATCAGGGCAAAGAGGTACTGTAGTTCATGCATAAAAGAAATGTTCCTTTTCTCCTAAAAAAAATCCAAAAGAATGAAATGAGAGAATGTCAGGGTTTTAGGGTCACTGGGTCATCAGGAGGTCTAAGCTAAGATCTCTCCCCTTAAAATAAAGTTCTAGGGACTAAAATGTCCCTTTGATAATAAAAGAAAACAAAATTACAAGAGACAACCCAAGCATTAACATGTTTTTACTTTCTAAGAAATGTCTTATATAATAAGAAGTCCCCTGCGTCTTTCGCTTTCCCAGCATTCAAATATGTGCTTCTGTGATGTGTGGTTGTCCCTGGATCAACTACACGCTGGCTTGCAGGTAACCGACTACAGGCACCAGTGATTTATGGGACACATATCTGGAGGGCAGTTGTAAGGATTAGTCTTCTAGAAGGCTAAACAAGGCTTTTAGATTTAAAAGTGTTTTCTTGCAAATACCGCTTAAATCTATCTGGCCTATAATGTAAGTATGAAAGAGGTGGGGTGTACTGAAGCATAGATACTGAAAAATCTAAATGTAAAATATATTTGTCACCTTGTGGGTACTATCCCACAAAAGAAGCCATGGGCCGGTCTTTTATTTCCAATTCTGAAGCAACTGGACCTACACCCCTTGTAAAAAAAAAAAATATGCTATGGTTACATCATAATTTATAATCCATAATATGTTACTCACATTGCGATTTTGGCAAGTCTCAAATATGCTTTGAGGAAGGCTGTAACTTTGGACAAGTCTTCGAAATTCTGGCAGGTGGAAGAGAGACTGAAAAAAAAATAGTACAATTATAACCTATATTTAAGTTTATTACAGACCACATAGGTGATCAGACGTTATGTACATTGCAATTATGTCTTTGTAGTTGGAAAATTGAAATAAGCAGAACAACCAAAAACTCGTCTGCAGAAAAATAGTGAGTTGTACTTAGAGGTTGACAAATCAACACAGCTTTTAATATATTACTTCTGGTATATAACTTTATTGAAAATTCTGCAGATATGTAATGGACACAAAAACAAAAAAGGTTCCTCCGTTTCATAACTCAGTACCTGTACAGAACAGGCAGATTCAAATGAGGGCAACACAAATTGTATTGGCAACTTAAACAAAATTATGCTTACTTGTGGGAATAAAGAACTTGGCCACCAGGAGGAGGCAAAGACACCCAAGCCAAAGGTTTAAATACCTCCCCCACCTCCCTCATCCCCCAGCCATTCTGCTGAGGGAACAAAGAACAGTAGAAGAAATATCAGGGTATAAATGGTGCCAGAAGAGGTCCGCCCACCGGAGCATTGTGCGGTCGCCGTGGACTCTCCTTGTAACGATGGAAATAAAATTATCAGGTAAGCATAATTTATGTTTTCCATCTAAAGGGGAGGAGAGTCCATGGCTTCATTCATTAATTGTGGGAAGAAATACCCAAGCTCTAGAGAACACTGAATGAAAAAAATGGGAGGGCAAAGAAGGCGGACCCTAATCTGAGGGCACCACAGCCTGTAAAACCTTTCTCCCGAAAACTGCTTCCACCGAAGCAAAAACGTCAAATTTGTAAAAGTATGTAAGGCAGACCAGCTAGCTTCCTTACAAATCTGCTCCATAGAGGCCTCATTCTTAATGGCCCAAGAAGAAGCCACTGTCAGGGACGGAACTACAGGGGGTGCAGGGGTCGCAAGTTTTTCTTTTTTTCAATAAAAAACGTTGACCTGCCACTGCCTGCGAGTGTGATGTTATGCTTCACTAGTCTCTACAGGGGTGGGTTAGTGTTTCACCCATTGGTGGGTGTGTGTGTGTGTGTGTGTGTGTGTGTGTGTGTGTATGTGACACTGTGTGTATTTATGCATGTGTGTGTGTGTATGTTTGTGGAACCAGCAAATTACAGACCTTGTTACTACAGCATTGAGGGGGGCGGGGGTAAACAGTGTCACTATACAGTATGGACGGGCTGGACCATGTCACAGACTACTGTGGTCACTTTATAAAGTACTGGGGCGGATAGGGTCAGGCCAGCCATCTCACTAGCAGATTACAGACTGTGTCACTAACTCGCTATATGTACTGGAGGGTTAAACAGTGTCACTATATACAGTAATAGGGGGTCAGACCATCTCACAGACTGCCGGCACAGGGTACCTCCTTTTGCAGACATGTAATCTGATTCACATTTTTTTTTTCTGTGTTAAATGTTAAAATGCCTCCTCTGAGGCCATGACGGAGCAACCAGAATAGCTAAAGCTTGCTCCTGCTTGATGCGGGCCACTACACGAGGTAGAAGTGGCAACGGTGGAAAAATGTACACTAGGTTGAACCCCCAAGGCACCGCTAAAGCATCTATCAGCTCCGCCTGGGGATCCCTGGACCACGACCCGTATTTGGGTAGCTTGCAATTGAGTCTGGACGCCATGAGGTCCATCTCCGGCGTCCCCCATTTGAAAAAAATCTCCGCAAACACCTCGGGATGGAGAGACCATTCCCCCGGATGGAAAGATCGCCTGCTGAGGAAATCCGCTTCCCAGTTGTCTACACCCGGAATGTGGATTGCTGAGAGCGAGCAGTTGTGGAACTCTGCCCAATCCAGTATACGAGAAACCTCCCTCATTGCTAGAGAGCTTCTCGCCCCCCTGGTGGTTGATGTAAGTCACAGAGGTAATGTTTGTCTGAAACAACCCCAGTAGAGGCCACGCCTTCAGAGCATTGTAGATCGTTCGGAGTTCCAGAATATTGATCGGAAAGAGAGACTCCTCGAGAGACCATTTTCTATCAATATCAAATTGACCTTTTTTGGGGGGGCCCTTCTTAGATTCTTGCACCTGGGCCCTGTGGTTTCATGGTACGCCTCTGGCCCCCGCTCTAGTCGAATGAGCCGTGATCCTCTGAGGAGGCTTATGTCCCGCTGTCTCATAGGCTAAGCGAATCATGCTCCTCAACCAAAAAGACAAAGAAGTTGAAGAGGCTTTCTGCCCCTTGCACTTCCCTGCATACACCACAAAGAGAGAGCTAGATTGTCTGAAATCCTTTGTAGCCTAAAGATAAAACTTCAAGGCTCGAACCACGTCCAAATTATGAAGTAACCTCTCCTTAGGAGAAGAAGGGTTAGGCCACAAAGAAGGAACAACTATTTCCCGATTGATGTTACGGTTAGACACAATCCTGGGAAGAAATCGCGAACCAGTGTGAAGAACCACCTAATCAGCGTGAAAGACCAAATAAGGAGGCTCAAATTGCAAGGCCGCCAACTCAGACTCTGCACACCAAAGCAATGGCCAACAGAAAAAGAACCTTCGAGGAAAGAGTCTTAATGTCAATAGAATGCATAGGTTCAAACGGAACCCTCTGCAACACCTTCAGAACCAGATCAAGAGACGAGCGGACTGTCTAAAAACAGGCCTGATTCTAGCCAGAGCCTGAACAAAAGACTGAATATCAGGAATCTCAGCGAGCCTCTTGTGTAACAAAACAGATAATGCCGAAATTTGTCCCTTTAAGGAAATTGCGGAAAGCCCCTTGTCCAACCCTTCCTGGAGAAAGGACAGAATCCTGGATACCTTAATCTTGTGCCAAGGATATCCATGCTTCTCACACCAGGACAAGTAAGTCTTCCACACCTTGTGATAGATGCGACGAGTAACCGGCTTCCTGGCCTGAACTAGAGTATCAATCACTCGCTCAGAAAACCCTCTCTTGGCCAAGACTAAGCATTTAATCTCCATGCAGTCAGCCTCAGAGAATCTAGATTTTGATGTTGAAAAGGACCCTGTACCAACAGATCCCTGTGACAGGGTAACCTACATGGAGAAGATGACATCCCCACCAAATCCGCAAACCACGTCCTCTGAGGCCACGACGGAGCAACCAGAATAGCTAAAGCTTGCTCCTGCTTGATGCGGGCCACTACACGAGGTAGAAGTGTCAACGGTGGAAAAATGTACACTAGGTTGAACCCCCAAGGCACCGCTAAAGCATCTATCAGCTCCGCCTGGGGATCCCTGGACCACGACCCGTATTTGGGTAGCTTGCAATTGAGTCTGGACGCCATGAGGTCCATCTCCGGCGTCCCCCATCTGAAAAAAATCTCCGCAAACACCTCGGGATGGAGAGACCATTCCCCCGGATGGAAAGATCGCCTGCTGAGGAAATCCGCTTCCCAGTTGTCTACACCCGGAATGTGGATTGCTGAGAGCGAGCAGTTGTGGAACTCTGCCCAATCCAGTATACAAGAAACCTCCCTCATTGCTAGAGAGCTTCTCGCCCCCCCCCCCCCCTGGTGGTTGATGTAAGTCACAGAGGTAATGTCTGTCTGAAACAACCCCAGTAGAGGCCACGCCTTCAGAGCATTGTAGATCGTTCGGAGTTCCAGAATATTGATCGGGAGGAGAGACTCCTCGAGAGACCATTTTCCCTGTGCCATCCTGGCACCCCAAAAAGCCATCACCCAAAGAACCCTATCCTGTATCTTTGGGTGATAACCTCCAGAACCCAAGGGTCCTGAACATCCTGCAACCAGGCTTCTGAGAAGAGAGATAATCTGCCCCCTACTTGGTCCGGAGACCGGTCGGGGGGCCGCCCCTTCATGTCAACTTTGTTTTCGGCGGGCTTCTTGTTCTGCTTGGACTTGTTCCAAGACTGAGCTGGTTTCTAAGTGCCCTTGGACTGATCTAATTTTGCGGCAGGCTGTTGGCATTGAGCCATGTCTGCACGAAAAGGCCGAAAAGTAGATTCCTTAGGCTTAACCTTCTTATCCTGCGGTAGGAAAGTGCCCTTGCCTCCCGTAACCGTGGCTATGATCAAGTCCAATCCTGGACCGAACAGGGTCTTTCCCTGAAATAGAAGGGAAAGCAGTCTAGACTTAGAGGTCATGCCCGCAGAGCACGACTTTAGCCACAGAGTCCTGCGGGCTAATACTGAAAAACCTGACACCTTATGAATAATTTGCATATTGGCATCACAAATAAAAGAATTAGCGACCCTCAAGGCCTTAATTCTCTCCTGTATCTAGTTGAGGGGAGTCTCCCTCTTGACAGAGACAGAGCTTCGCACCAATATATCGCAGCTCCAGCAACCGCAGCTACCACCGCTGCCGGCTGAAAAACAAACTGTGTGTTGAAACTTTTTTTTTTTTTTTTTTCTTTAACATGTTTTCTAACTTCTTATCCATGGGCTCTTTAAACGACAAACTATCCTCAAGAGAAATTGTCTGCTTCGCGAGCATAGCAATAGCACCATCCACCTTACGGACAGTCCCCCATAGCTCGAGCTGAGAGTCCGGGACGGGGAACAGCTTCTTAAAAAAAGAAGGGGAAAAGGAAGAACCTAATCTCTCCAATTCATTCTTAATAATGTTAGCCATCTTGACAGGAACCGGGAAGGTCTGAGGCACCACCCTGTCCTCATATACTTTAATAAGGTTCCTCCGGTAGTTTCGGTTCCAAAACCTCGAGAGTAGCAAGCACTTGCTTCAGCAAAAAGCGCAAATTTTCCATCCTAAACCTAAAGTCAGGCTCCTTTAGATGACAGACTCCGACCCAGAAGGAACGTACTCCGAAGAGTCTGAGTCTTCCTCGTCAGCGGATAATCTTTCCGAAATATCCATTGGAGTAGATGACCCCTGGGTGGGATCACCATATTTTACCTTACGCTTGTGCTTAGCAGAACGTGGTAAGGCACTAATCACCTTAGAGACCCCCGTTTGCATTTGATCTGCAAAATCTGACGGCCCAAGTATCTCTAGTGTAGGAGAAATAGTCATGCCCTGGGGCGCTGCATGTTTACTCAGAGATGAATGTAAGGAACGCACCTCACGGGACGGGGAACCCTCAGAGGTGGACGGCTCAGTAGTACTAGACATCCTTTTCTTTCTAGATGTTGTGACTTTATCGAGGCATGTGGAACATAGTTGAGCAGGCGGATCTACAGGAACATCCTCACAATAAACACAATTATTAGACATAGTTAAAGAGGGAGTACCCTTTAACGCGTCAGAGTCCTCCATAGCTTACGGCTTTATTACTGACTAGTTATAAACAAAAATGGCACCTTTATAACCTCTAATGGCTGGGGAACTCACCACCTCCTATGACCCGGGCCACAGAAACCGTTAAGTCTCCTGCACCGCCGGTCAAGCAAAGGAAGTCAAGTAGACCACACCCGAGCAGAAGGAATGCCTCGCAGGACCGCCCCTGCACTAGGGAGAAAACGCGCCAAATCTGCTGCGCAAAAACTCCCAGAAATGAAACTAAAGTCCATCCATTGCCAGAGCCTCATCTCACAGCAATGACACAACAATATTATGTATAACCCCCCTCCTGTTCAATAATCCCCCTACCAGGGATATTAACCCTTGATTCTATAAAGATAAAATGTATCACACTGTGACCCTGTCTTCTGCGTTATCATGTGTATAAAAACGTAATGATGTAATGAATGAAGCCCTGGACTCTCCTCCCCTTTAGATGGAAAAGTCACAGCTCATCCATAGGCATAGTGGCGAAGGAGTAAAAAAGAGAAAAAGCAGGGTTTTTTTCCCAGGCACAGAAATACAATTTTTTCAAAACCATTTTAATGTTGTCTTTTAGACCAAACTATGAAGAAGAATAAAATAGGAGTTAAAAGGTCCCTTAAGTATTTTTAGTAAACTACTGGAAGAACTAAACATGTACCCATCAGACTCTCGGCACAGACTTACACAGCATTATACAGTACGTCTCTTTTGCTGTTCAGGCTTTAAGTAATCCTCACTGTTTTAAATAAAGCAAACAGGGCTTGCACTTAATTGGTAGTTTAGGTTTCTACATTATCGCAGCTCTAAAAGAAACTCTGTGGCATTCACAGCTGGGAACCAATCAAACTGAACTTGGTATTTCAATCTGTGAGTCACAGTAATACGCAGCAAGAAGCCAATCAAATTGCAGCTCTTATTTCTAACTGTGTATTATACCCACATCGCACGCACCCAGGAATCCTAGTGAAATGATAGGCTTAATTGTGTTTTTCTAAGACCAACAAAACACTAACACAGATTCTCTCAAATTAAAAGGATAAAAATGTATCTCTCAATTTCAAAGCCAAGTCCTTCAGCGCCCACACAAATTGCAGTCGGCTCCGTTTAGCAATAGAATAGTGTAAACACAACAATTGAACAGTCAGAACCGACCATTGTGTCAAGTATCCAATCTCTGAGGTAGTTAAAAGAAAAACACAGAATCTGAACTTTAAATGTTCAGTAGCTTCCTTCAGTTAATGTGCCAGAGTCCCACTAAGGAACTTAATTAGTAATTACGCGAGTCATCCATTTTTAGAGGATCTTTAATTGCTGTGGAACTAAAGACAAATAAGCTTAGAACTCTCTACTTTTTATGTCGGAGTGAAAAAAAATGCACTCTCGTATTAAATAGATCTAAGATAAAAAGAATAAAACAAAATGTAAACAAATTTACAGAAAATGAGATTTAAACTTTCCTGAGTTAGATGGAGCATAAAAGAAAAATTTATTTTTTTTTACCTTTTTTGGTATTCATTGTTGAAATTTAGCTCTTTTCGATGAGAGCATACTGTGGTAGGCTCAAAAGGGGCAGCATTATGCATATAGTACTCAAGAAGTGTGTACACTCTGAGCCTACCACAGTATGCTCTTACAAAAAAGGGATGACTAAGCTTCAAAGGATTTCAAAGAGAAAGAGGCGAATTTAAAAATAGAACATATGATCTTAGGGGGAAAAAGGAGATTTAATTTTGGCCTCCATGCCTTTTTAAATGAAATACAAATCTTATTAGAAGCACCAATGCAGTGCTCACAAAAATGTTTCCTTTAAAAGTTTCTTATTGTGCACACAACCTGATGCCAGTACAGCAATATGCCACGCCTGTGCGCATCCTCACCAGTGAGTGCTCCCAGTGTAACTGGTAACATCTGTTTCAGCACTCAAGAGCATCACCAAGAGGAATATGTGCACTGACAGAGCATACCACAGTATCCAAACAGGCAGCGTGCACAATAAGTTATTACTAAAGTGCTACTAACATTACTTTAATGAAGTATTTAGTGATGGTAAACTTGACGTGTGTTAAAATCAGGTTTGGAATCTAAGCGAAATGCAGATCCACAGAAGCAAAATATTCACGCTGCTCACTTTCCAGGGACAACGACTGCAAAAGGAAACATATCAACGGTAAAATGTCACTCTCCTCACACTCAGGGCTAAATGAGATGTTCACAGTAGGAGTCCAATGAAAAAAAAAAAAAATCTCACCGCCATGGAGGAAAATCGCACAAATGTTTAGGGGCTTTGTATGGACATAAAATAATAATGTATAGGTCTCTCCTTCACATGCAGAGCTGCATAACTATATAAACATCTAACAAGCGAAAAAAACAAAAATGTATGCTTACCTGATAAATGTATTTCTTTCTTGACACAATGAGTCCACGGATCATCATCAATTACTGTTAGGAATATCACTCCTGCCCAGCAGGAGGCGGCAAAGAGCACCAAAGCAAAGCTGTTAAATATCACCTCCCTTCTATCCCACCCCAGTCATTCCACTGAAATAAAGGAAAGAAAGGAAGCAACAAGGTGCAGAGTTGTCTGAAGTTTATAAAATACTAACAACCTGTCTAAATAACAGGGCGGGCAGTGGACTCATCGTGTCAAGAACTGAATAAATCAGGCAAGCATAAATTTTGTTTTCTTTCTAATGACACGATGAGTCCACGGATCATCATTAATTACTGTTGGGAATCAATACTCAAGCTAGAGTACACAGATGATAAGGGAGGGACAAGACAGGAAACCTAAACGGAAGGCACCACTGCTTGAAGAACCTTTCTCCCAAAAGCGACCTCAGCCAAGGTTAAAAAGTCAAATTTATAGAAGTTTGAAAAAGAGTGAAGAGAGGACCAAGTTGCAGCCTTGCAAAACTGTTCCATAAAAGCTTCATTCTGAATGCCCAGGAAGAGGAAACAACCCTCGTAGAAAGAGCCGTTGCTCCCTCAGGAGGCTGCTGTCCAGCAGTTTCATAGGCAAATCAAATTATACTCTTCAGCCACAAAAAAAGAAGAAGTAGCCGTAGTTTTCTGTCCCGTACGTTAAACAGAAGAAAATCCTTAGTCGCCTGTAAATAGAATTTAAGTGCACGAACCACGTCCAGATTGTGTAGAAGCCGTTCCTCCTGAGAAGAAGGATTAGGACACAAGGAAGGAACAACAATCTCCTGATTAATATTCCGGTCTGAAACTACTTTAGGGAGAAACCCTAATTTAGTACGAAAAAAGGAGACTCATACTCCTGATTAATGTTCCGGTCTAAAACTATGCAATACCGAGAGCTCTGAAAATCTACAAACAGATGAAATAGCGACAAGAAACAAAACTTTCCAAGATAACTTAATATCTAAGGAATGCATCGGCTCAAACTGAGCCCCTTGAAGAACTTTAAGAACTAAATTAAGACTCCAAGGAGTAACTAATTTGAATACAGGCCTGATCCTGACTAAGGAATGACAAAACAATTGTACGTCTGGGAAGTCTGCCAGTTGTTTATATAACAAAATAGACAAGGCAGATATTTGACCCTTTAGGGAACTTGCCTATAATCCCTTCTCCAAACTTCTTGGAGAAAGGACAGAATTCTAGGAATCCGAACTCTACTCAAAGAGTAGCCCTTTGATTCACACCAGTATAGACATTTACACCATATATTTTGATAAATCTACCTAGTCACAGGTTTACGAACCTGAATCATGGTCTCAATGACCGATTCCGAAAATCCACGCTTGGATAAAATTAAGTGTTCAATTTTGAAGCAGTCAGCTTCAGAGAAACTAGATTTGGATGAAAGAAGGGTCCTTGAATTAGAAGGTCCTTCCTCAAAGGAAGTCTCCAAGGGGGAAGAGATGACATGTCCACCAGGTCTGCATACCAAATCCTGCGAGGCCACACCGGTGCAAGGAGGATCTCCGACGCCCTCTCCTGCTTGATTCGAGCAATGACCCGAGGTAGAAGAGCAAACGGAGGAAATCGGTATGCAAGACTGAAATTCCAAGGTACTGTCAGAGCGTCTATCAGTACAGTCTGAGGGTTCCTAGACCTTGACCCGTACCATGGAAGCTTGGCATTCTGCCAAGAAGCCATGAGAAACAATTCCGACTGAACCCATTTGAGAATCAGGCTGGAAAACACTTCCGGGTGGAGTTCCCACTCCCCCGGGTGAAAGGCCTGCCTGCTTAGGAAGTCTGCCTCCCAGATATCCACTCCTGGAATGTGGATCACCAACAGACAGAAATTGTGGGTCTCCGCCCACTGATGGCCAAGGAACTCAGACTTTCTCCCCGACGGGTGGAGTAAGCCACTGAAGTTATTATCTGACTGGAACGTGATGAATCGGGCCGAAGCCAACTGAGGCCAGGAGAGCATTGAAGATTGCTCTCAATTCTAGAATGTTTATGGGTAGAACAGACTCCGACCGAGTCCATGTTCCCTGGGCCTTTAGAGAGCCCCAAACTGCTCCCCATCCCAAGGCTGGCATCTGTTGTCACAATCACTGAGGAAGATCTGCAAAGGCAGGTTCCCTGGGAGAGATGATCCTGAGACAACCACCAAAGTAGAGATCCCTTGTCTCCTGCTCCAGCTGTAGTCGCAGAGACAGATCCGCGTAATCTCCGTTCCACTGCCTGAGCATGATTAACTGCAGAAGTCTGAGGTGGAAATGGGCGAACGGGATGATGTCCATTGCCGCTACCATCAGCCCAATTACCTCCATGCACTGAGCCACGAGGAGAGGACTGAAGTGCTAGGCAAGAATTAAAAATTCCTTGATTTTCTGTCTTCTGTCTGAATTTATTTTTTTGATAAGGAGTCTATTATGGATCCCAGGAAAACTACCCTTGTAGTTAGAATGAAGGAACTCTTTTCAAAATTCACCTTCCATCCGAGAGTTGAGAAAATTCTGGGAGTTATGGCAATGCCGAATGGAAGAGCCCCGAGCTGGAAGTATTTGTCTAGAAAGGCAAACCTTAGAAAATTGTGATGGTCCTTGTGGATGGGAACCTGCAAGAAGGCGTCCTTTAAATCCACCATGGTCATATTAACTGACCCTCTTGGATCCAAGGAAGAATGGAACGAATAGTTTCCATCTTGAAGGACAGCACTCTGAGAAACTTGAATAGACTCATGGGTAAAACTGGTCTGACAGTTCCCTCCTTCTTGGGAACCACGAACAGATTGGAATAGAATCCCAGACCTTGTTCCTGCTTTGGAACAGAAACTATCACTCCCAAGTCGGAGAGGTTCCGTAGGAGTGTAAAAATGCCTCTCTTTTTGTCTGGTCTGCAGAGAATCTTGGAGGCAGAATCTTGAAGGCAGAATCTGCCCCTGGGAGGAAAAAAAAATCCTAAACTCCAGTTTGTATCTCGAAACCAAGCTTTATACGAAGAAGGAAAGCCTGCCCCCCACAAGATCCGGTCCCGGATCGGAGGCAGGCTCTTCATGCTGTCTTTGATTCAAGAGCAGGCTTTTTGGATTGCTTTCCCCAATTCCAAGACGGATTGGGTCTCCAGGAAGGCTTGGACTGCTCACGCTTGGAAGAGGGAGTGGAAGGATTTGCCTTGAAAATTCGAAAGGAACGAAAATTACTGACGTCCTTTTTATTTCTCTTATCCTGAGGGAGGGAATATACCTTACCTCCCGTAATATCAGAGTTATCTCCGTCAAACCAGGTCCAAACAAGGTCTTTCCCTTGTAAGGAATCACCAAAAGTTTAGACTTAGATGAGACATCCGCAGACCAGGATTTTAACCATAACGCTCTGCGGGCCAATATAGGAAGCCTGAATCAGAAGGTCTTTCCTCAACAGAAGCCTCCAAGGTGGTAGAGATGTCATCTCCACCAGATCTGCATACCAAATCCTGCAAGGCCAGGCCGGTGCAATGAGGATCACTGAGGCCCTTTCCTGTTTGATTCAAGCAATTACTCGAGGAAGAAGATCAAACAGAGGAAACAGGTATGCTAGATTGAAGGTCCAAGGGGCCGCCAGAGCATCTATCGGTTCCGCCTGGGGGTCCCTGGATCTCGACCCATATCTCGGGAGTTTGGCATTCTGCCGCGATGCCATGAGATCTAATTCCGGCTGACCCCACTTGAGAATCAGGCTGGAGAACACACCCGGATGGAGTTCCCACTCCCCCGGATGAAAAGTCTGCCTGCTCAGAAAATACGCCTCCCAGTTGTCTGGTCCTTCATGGGTTTGCACGCCATTTCGTAGCGCTTCAGTTCAAGGGAGCAGTCTCAATAGTGCAACATCAGGAAGGATTTATCCGATCTGTTCTCGAGTTGCATTGTAAAAGTAATCATGCGTTGCTAGTGCAGAGTCAGTATTTCCTTTTCTTCTCAGCGTATCTTTGTTGCTTTCAAAAGAAAAAGGAAATACTAAAACGGACCGTCTGAAGGGGGAAATCTAGCTGATCTTAAGTCAGGTAGGAGCACTTCAACTGAGCGCTGAGGTTGATTTTTGTTGTTTACAAGCGATTTGCATTAAAACTGACATTTTCAGAGCCAGTCTCCTCTAAGGCAGACGTTGTCCAAGAGTCTAATGATGAGGGTCAATATATGCCGCAGCTTTCTCCCCAAGCGTCCCAAACTTTACAGCCCTCACAAGCAGTGCCCTGCGCTTCAACTATAGTCCCTTCTGGGATTTCGTTACAAGACATAGCTTCTCTCATGTATTCTACTATTTCTGATGCTCTGCCTGCCTTTCCAATGTTGCAGGGTAAACGTAAGAGGAAACCCAGAAATTCAGTAAGCAAGGTTTCTGATGCAATTGTTGCAATTTCAGAGGTATCCTCCCAACTACGTGAAGAGGAAGGTACCGCGGTAGCTTCTGAAGGAGAGATTTCAGATCCAGGCATATAAGAAGCTTGTCAGGGCATCCGGAAAAGTCCTGTATAAAGACCTTGCTTGTTTCTGTGCCAGAACATCGGGCAAACACTGCTATCCTAGGCGGCAGTAACGCTGAGGATTGAATGTTTTACCCTGAATGCTGACTTTTAATTTTAATCTAGTAAGTGCAACATAAAAAGTGTGTGCATTTTGTTAAATATTTACACTTGAGTCGTTCTTGTGCGCTCTCTCTCTTTCTTTTTTTACATATCTCTGTCATTTCAACTGAGGCTTGGATTTGCCTGGTTTGATTGGAGCAGCGCAAGAGAGTTACTCGTGTTGGGAAACCACAAGTGACATTGAACTTTTAAAGGGGTATTCTCCCTTTTTTACTTGGAACAACTTATTTCATGTGAACCCTTTTGAGGTCAACAAAAGGTACTGTACAAGAAAGTGACATTACACTCTTATTGAATTGGTTTTAAACTTCTATGAAATGTCTATGTAATTTTATGTACGTTTTATCAAATTACTTTTAAATATTTGTGATCCTTGTATAACATAAGGTTACGGTTCTTTAACATATAGCGCATTTACTTTACTCTTGTTTTACCCAGGAAGGACCGCCTATTGTGGGCGTAAACCTATGCCGATGTATTGAATGTATTAACTCTTACATCAAATAGTGAAACCACTAGAGCCATCACGTAATGGAATTGTGTAACAGCTTAACTTCAGCCCCAGTGCCTGCTAAATAATACTGCCCAATTACTTTCCCCTCAGGAAAGATTTAAACGTCCCAACATAAAGAGCTACTTTCCCTACAGAGCCCCTTATGTTTAGATTTTTTTGTGCTTACTGATAATCTGAGTCTCCTTGTACCCCAGAAAACAGAATTTATGTTTACCTGATAAATTACTTTCTCCAACGGTGTGTCCGGTCCACGGCGTCATCCTTACTTGTGGGATATTCTCTTCCCCAACAGGAAATGGCAAAGAGCCCAGCAAAGCTGGTCACATGATCCCTCCTAGGCTCCGCCTACCCCAGTCATTCGACCGACGTTAAGGAGGAATATTTGCATAGGAGAAACCATATGTTACCGTGGTGACTGTAGTTAAAGAAAATAAATTATCAGACCTGATTAAAAAAAACCAGGGCGGGCCGTGGACCGGACACACCGGTGGAGAAAGTAATTTATCAGGTAAACATAAATTCTGTTTTCTCCAACATAGGTGTGTCCGGTCCACGGCGTCATCCTTACTTGTGGGAACCAATACCAAAGCTTTAGGACACGGATGAAGGGAGGGAGCAAATCAGGTCACCTAAATGGAAGGCACCACGGCTTGCAAAACCTTTCTCCCAAAAATAGCCTCAGAAGAAGCAAAAGTATCAAATTTGTAAAATTTAGAAAAAGTGTGCAGTGAAGACCAAGTCGCTGCCTTACATATCTGATCAACAGAAGCCTCGTTCTTGAAGGCCCATGTGGAAGCCACAGCCCTAGTGGAGTGAGCTGTGATTCTTTCAGGAGGCTGCCGTCCGGCAGTCTCATAAGCCAATCGGATAATGCTTTTAATCCAGAAGGAGAGAGAGGTAGAAGTTGCTTTTTGACCTCTCCGTTTACCAGAATAAACAACAAACAAAGACAAAGTTTGTCTGAAATCCTTAGTAGCTGCTAAGTAAAATTTGAGAGCACGAACTACATCCAAGTTGTGCAACAAACGTTCCTTCTTTGAAACTGGATTAGGACACAAAGAAGGCACAACTATCTCCTGGTTAATGTTTTTGTTAGAAACAACTTTTGGAAGAAAACCAGGTTTAGTACGCAAAACCACCTTATCTGCATGGAACACCAGATAAGGAGAAGAACACTGCAGAGCAGATAATTCTGAAACTCTTCTAGCAGAAGAAATTGCAACCAAAAACAAAACTTTCCAAGATAATAACTTAATATCAACGGAATGTAAGGGTTCAAACGGAACCCCCTGAAGAACTGAAAGAACTAGGTTGAGACTCCAAGGAGGAGTCAAAATTTTGTAAACAGGCTTGATTCTAACCAGAGCCTGAACAAAGGCTAGAACATCTGGCACAGCTGCCAGCTTTTTGTGAAGTAACACAGACAAGGCAGAAATCTGTCCCATCAAGGAACTTGCAGATAATCCTTTTTCCAATCCTTCTCGAAGGAAGGATAGACTCTTAGGAATCTTAACCTTGTCCCAAGGGAATCCTGCAGATTCACACCAACAGATATACCAAATTATGTGGTAATTTTTCTGGTTACAGGCTTTCAGGCCTGAACAAGAGTATTAATAACAGAATCTGAGAACCCTCGCTTTGATAAGATCAAGCGTTCAATCTCCAAGCAGTCAGCTGGAGTGGGTCGAACGGACCTAGAACAAGAAGGTCTCTCAAAGGTAGCTTCCATGGTGGAGCCGATGACATATTCACCAGATCTGCATACCAAGTCCTGCGTGGCCACGCAGGAGCTATCAAAATCACCGACGCCCTCTCCTGATTGATCCTGGCTACCAGCCTGGGGATGAGAGGAAACGGCGGGAACACATAAGCTAGTTTGAAGGTCCAAGGTGCTACTAGTGCATCCACTAGAGCCGCCTTGGGATCCCTGGATCTGTACCCGTAGTAAGGAACTCTGAAGTTCTGACGAGAGGCCATCAGATCCATGTCTGGAATGCCCCACGGTTGAGTGACTTGGGCAAAGATTTCCGGATGGAGTTCCCACTCCCCCGGATGCAATGTCTGACGACTCAGAAAATCCGCTTCCCAATTTTCCACTCCTGGGATGTGGATAGCAGACAGGTGGCAGGAGTGAGACTCCGCCCATAGAATGATTTTGGTCACTTCTTCCATCGCTAGGGAACTCCTTGTTCCCCCCTGATGGTTGATGTATGAACTTGGCCCTCGCTAGCTGAGGCCAAGCTTTGAGAGCATTGAATATCGCTCTCAGTTCCAGAATATTTATCGGTAGAAGAGATTCTACCCGAGACCAAAGACCCTGAGCTTTCAGGGATCCCCAGACCGCGCCCCAGCCCATCAGACTGGCGTCGGTCGTGACAATGACCCACTCTGGTCTGCGGAAGGTCATCCCTTGTGACAGGTTGTCCAGGGACAGCCACCAACGGAATGAGTCTCTGGTTCTCTGATTTGCTTGTATCTTCGGAGACAAGTCTGAATAGTCCCCATTCCACTGACTGAGCATGAACAGTTGTAATGGTCTTAGATGAATGCGCACAAAAGGAACCATGTCCATTGCCGCTACCATCAAACCTATCACTTCCATGCACTGCGCTATGGAAGGAAGAGGAACGGAATGAAGTATCCGACAAGAGTCTAGAAGTTTTGTTTTTCTGGCTTCTGTCAGAAAAATCCTCATTTCTAAGGAGTCTATTATAGTTCCCAAGAAGGGAACCCTCGTTGACGGAGATAGAGAACTCTTTTCCACGTTCACTTTCCATCCGTGAGATCTGAGAAAGGCCAGGACAATGTCCGTGTGAGCCTTTACTTGAGGAAGGGACGACGCTCGAATCAGAATGTCGTCCAAGTAAGGTACTACAGCAATGCCCCTTGGTCTTAGCACCGCCAGAAGGGACCCTAGTACCTATGAGAAAATCCTAGGAGCAGTGGCTAATCCGAAAGAAAATGCCACGAACTGGAAATGCTTGTCCAGGAATGCAAACCTTAGGAACCGATGATGTTCCTTGTGGATAGGAATATGTAGATACGCATCCTTGAAATCCACCTTGGTCATGAATTGACCTTCCTGGATGGAAGGAAGAAGTGTTCGAATGGTTTCCATCTTGAACGATGGAACCTTGAGAAACTTGTTCAAGATCTTGAGATCTAAGATTGGTCTGAACGTTCCCTCTTTTTTGGGAACTATGAACAGATTGGAGTAGAACCCCATCCCTTGTTCTCCTAATGGAACAGGATGAATCACTCCCATTTTTAGCAGGTCTTCTACCCAATGTAAGAATGCCTGTCTTCTTATGTGGTCTGAAGACAACTGAGACCTGTGGAACCTCCCCCTTGGAGGAAGCCCCTTGAACTCCAGAGAATAACCTTGGGAGACTATTTCTAGCGCCCAAGGATCCAGAACATCTCTTTCCCAAGCCTGAGCGAAGAGAGAGAGTCTGCCCCCCACCAGATCCGGTCCCGGATCGGGGGCCCGCATTTCATGCTGTCTTGGTAGCAGTGGCAGGTTTCCTGGCCTGCTTTCCTTTGCTCCAGCCTTGCATAGGTCTCCAGGCTGGATTGGCTTGAGAAGTATTACCTTCCTGCTTAGAGGACGTAGCCCTTGGGGCTGATCCGTTTCTGCGAAAGGGACGAAACTTAGGTTTATTTTTGGTCTTGAAAAGACCTATCCTGAGGAAGGGCGTGGCCCTTGCCCCCAGTGATATCAGAGATAATCTCTTTCAAGTCAGGGCCAAAGAGTGTTTTCCCCTTGAAAGGAATGTCAAGCAATTTGTTCTTGGAAGACGCATCCGCTGCCCAAGATTTTAACCAAAGCGCTCTGCGCCACAATAGCAAACCCAGAATTTTTTCGCCGCTAACCTAGCCAATTGCAAGGTGGCGTCTAGGGTGAAAGAATTAGCCAATTTAAGAGCACGAATTCTGTCCATAATCTCCTCATAAGAAGAAGAATTACTAATAATCGCCTTTCCTAGCTCATCAAACTAGAAACACGCGGCTGCAGTGACAGGGACAATGCATGCAATTGGTTGTAGAAGGGAACCTTGCTGAACAAACATCTTTAGCAGACCTTCTAATTTTTTATCCATAGGATCTTGGAAAGCACAACTATCTTCTATGGGTATAGTGGCGCGCTTGTGTAGAGTAGAAACCGCCCCCTCGACCTTGGGGACTGTCTGCCATCAGTCCTTTCTGGGGTCGACTATAGGAAAACAATTTATAAATATGGGGGGGAGGTACTAAAGGTATACCGGGCCTGTCCCATTCTTTACTAACAATGTACGCCACCCGCTTGGATATAGGAAAAGCTTCGGGGGGCCCCGGGGCCTCTAAGAACTTTTCCATTTTACATAGTGGTTCTGGAATGACCAGATAATCACAATCATCCAAATTGGATAACACCTCCTTAAGCAGAGCGCGGAGATGTTCCAACTTAAATTTAAAAGTAATCACATCAGGTTCAGCTTGTTGAGAAATGTTTCCTGAATCTGAAATTTCTCCCTCAGACAAAACCTCCCTGGCCCCCTCAGACTGGTGTAGGGGGCCCTTCAGAAACCATATCATCAGCGTTCTCATGCTCTACAGAATTTTCTAAAACAGAGCAGTCGCGCTTTCGCTGATAAGTGGGCATATTGGCTAAAATGTTTTTGATAGAATTATCCATTACAGCCGTTAAATGTTGCATAGTAAGGAGTATTGGCACACTAGATGTACTAGGGGCCTCCTGTATGGGCAAGACTGGTGTAGACGAAGGAGGGGATGATGCAGTACCATGCTTACTCCCCTCACTTGAGGAATCATCTTGGGCATCCTTTTTACTAAATTTTTTTATGACATAAAATACATATAGTTAAATGAGAAGGAACCTTGGTTTCCCCACAGTCAGAACACAATCTATCTGGTAGTTCAGACATGTTAAACAGGCATAAACTTGATAACAAAGCACAAAAAACGTTTTAAAATAAAACCGTTACTGTCACTTTAAATTTTAAACTAAACACACTTTATTATTGCAATTGCGAAAAAGTATGAAGGAATTGTTCAAAATTCACCAAAATTTCACCACAGTGTCTTAAAGCCTTAAAAGTATTGCACACCAAATTTGGAAGCTTTAACCCTTAAAATAACGGAACCGGAGCCGTTTTTATATTTAACCCCTTTACAGTCCCTGGAATCTGCTTTGCTGAGACCCAACCAAGCCCAAAGGGGAATACGATACCAAATGATGCCTTCAGAAAGACTTTTCTATGTATCAGAGCTCCACACACATGCAGCTGCATGCCATGCTGTCCTCAAAAACAAGTGCGCCATACCGGCGCGAAAATGAGGCTCTGACTATGATTAGGGAAAGCCCCTAAAGAATAAAGTGTCTAAAACAGTGCCTGCCGATATAATCATATCAAAATACCCAGAATAAATGATTCCTCAAGGCTAAATATGTGTTAATAATGAATCGATTTAGCCCAGAAAAAGTCTACAGTCTTAATAAGCCCTTGTGAAGCCCTTATTTACTATCTTAATAAACATGGCTTACCGGATCCCATAGGGAAAATGACAGCTTCCAGCATTACATCGTCTTGTTAGAATGTGTCATACCTCAAGCAGTAAGAGACTGCACACTGTTCCCCCAACTGAAGTTAATTGCTCTCAACAGTCCTGTGTGGAACAGCCATGGATTTTAGTTACGGTGCTAAAATCATTTTCCTCATACAAACAGAAATCTTCATCTCTTTTCTGTTTCTGAGTAAATAGTACATACCAGCACTATTTTAAAATAACAAACTCTTGATTGAATAATAAAAACTACAGTTAAACACTAAAAAACTCTAAGCCATCTCCGTGGAGATGTTGCCTGTACAACGGCAAAGAGAATGACTGGGGTAGGCGGAGCCTAGGAGGGATCATGTGACCAGCTTTGCTGGGCTCTTTGCCATTTCCTGTTGGGGAAGAGAATATCCCACAAGTAAGGATGACGCCGTGGACCGGACACACCTATGTTGGAGAAATATAACATAGCACTTACCTTGACTTCTGCCTGGCAGTAAGGCAGCTCTCATGCTTGAGAGGTCCTCTCCCTCACATTGACCTGAGGAAAATAAAATGCTGAGTCAATGAATACCTCAGACTGAAGGAGATAGGGCAGCAAGAAATATGGGAGGCGCAGTGAGAATTATGTCCCACAAGTTCCCATTGCTCTAAAGCCACCAAGGCTCTACTGAAGAGATGGATATGGACTACGGCTACACCCTAGAACAAAAGCAGCACATCTTGCACTACTTCAAAAAATAATAAACTCTTGATTGAAGAATCTATACTAACACCTCCCTTTACCTCTTCCTATCACTAATGTAGTGAAAGAGAATTACTGGAGTGGAAGGGAGAGGAGGAGTTATTTAAGAGCTCTGCTGTGGTGCTCTTTGCATCCTCCTGCTGACCAGGAGGTGAATATCCCATTAGTAATTAAGATGATCCGTGGACTCATTGTGTCTTAAAAATAAAAAATGTAAAATCTATTATGATGAATAATGCAATGATTTCTATGAAGTATAAGTCACTGCTTAGTGCTTTTTTATTACAACAATGAAACTGTGTCATCGGGCCCTACATGAGAGAAGATACGAGTGATATTGTATAACCATTAAATCATTATGCAGGACACAGTTTTATACAAGTTGCAAGGGAGAATCTGATTGGATTAACTGCTTTAAAGATAGTTATTAACCATTTATCAGGATTTCTGCAATATCCTTCAGTTAAGAAATATGTTCCTTTCCAGTGTAATAAAACGTCATTCACATAATGTAATAAGTAAATAAAATTAACTCCTTTTCGCCCATTTCTGATACAGATGTACACTGGGTGCATGAGCACTTGCATCATGCCAAATGAATGAAGCCGCCTCTTGTGCACGGATTTGATTGACATCGAAAGATCTGAAAAGATTGCACGGTTGTGCTGCTAATATGAGCAGCAGTTAAACATAATTTTACATGTGTAAATTATGCTTTTTTTTTTTTTATCTGCATGAAAGAACATTTCTCTTTAAAGGGACACAAAACCCAACATTTTTCTTTCATGATTCAGATAGAGCATGCAAATTTTAAACAACTTTCTAATTTACTTCTATAATTAGAATTTCTTTGTTCTCTTGGTATCTTCTGTTGAAAAGCAGAGATGTACAGGTGAAACTCGCAAAATAAGAATATCGTGCAAAAGTTCATTTATTTCACTAATGCAACTTAAAAGGTGAAACTAATATATGAGAGAGACTCATTACATGCAAAGCAAGATAGTTCAAGCCGTGATTTGTCATAATTGTGATGATTATGGCTTACAGCTCATGAAAACCCCAAATCCACAATCTCAGAAAATTAGATTATTACATACAATCAATAAAACAAGTATTGTACATAGAACAATATCGGACCTCTGAAAAGTATAAGCATGCATACTGTATGTACTCAGTACTTGGTTTGGGCCCCTTTTGCAGCAATTACTGCCTCAATGCGGCGTGGCATGGAAGCTATCAGCCTGTGGCACTGCTGAGGTATTATGGAAGACCAGGATGCTTCAATAGCGGCCTTCAGCTCTTCTGCATTGTTCGGTCTCATGTCTCATCTTTCTCTTGGCAATGCCCCATAGGTCAGGCGAGTTTGCTGGCCAATCAAGCAAAGTAATCCCACGGTCATTGAATCAGGTTTTTGTGCTTTTGGCAGTGTGGGCAGGTGCCAAGTCCTGCTGGAAAATGAAGTCAGCATCCCCATAGAGCTCATCTGCGGAAGGAAGCATGAAGTGCTCCAAAATCTCCTGGTAGACAGCTGTGTTGAAGCACAGTGGACCAATACCAGCAGATGACATGGCTCCCCAAATCAACACAGACTGTGGAAACTTCACACTGGACTTCAAGCATCTTGCAGTGTGTGCCTCTCCATTCTTCCTCCATACTCTGGGTCCTTGGTTTCCAAATGAGATGCAAAATTTGCTTTCATCAGAAAAGAGGACTTTGGACCACTGAGCAACAGACCAGGTCTGTTTTTCTTTAGCCCAGGTAAGATGCTTCTGACGTTGTTTGTTGTTCAGGAGTGGCTTGACAAGAGGAATACGACATTTGAAGCCTATGCCCAGGATCCGTCTGTGTGTGGTGGCTCTTGATGCACTGACTCCAGCCTCAGTCCACACCTTGTGAAAGTCCCCAACACTTTTGAATGGCCTTTTCCTGACAATCCTCTCCAGGCTGCAGTCATCCCTGCTGCTTGTGCACCTTTTTCTTCCACATTTTTCCCTTCCACATAACTTTCTATTAATGTGCTTTGATACAGCACTTTGGGAACATCCAACTTATTTTGCAATTACCTTTTGAAGCTTTCCCTCCTTATGGAGGGTGTCAGTGATGGTTTTCTGCACAACTGTCAGATCAGCAGTCTTTTCCCATGATTGTGATTCCTACTGAACCAGACTGAGAGACCATTTAAAGGCCCAGGAACCCTTTGCAGGTGTTATGGCTTAATTAGCTGATTAGAGTGGGACACTTCAAGCCTAGAATATTGCAACTTTTCACAATATTCTAATTTTCTGAGATTGTGGATTTGGGGTTTTCATGAGCTGTAAGCCATAATCATCACAATTATGACAAATCACGGCTTCAACTATCTTGCTTTGCATGTAATGAGTCTCTCTCATATATTAGTTTCACCTTTTAAGTTGCATTAGTGAAATAAATGAACTTTTGCACGATTTTCTAATTTTTCGAGTTTCACCTGTAAGCTCAGGTGAGTACACGTCTATATGGCAGCACTATTACCTTCCATGTAGTGTTCCAGACACCTGTCTATGTATCTCTTCAACAAAGAATGCCATGGAAACTAAGAAAATTTGATAACAGAAGTAAATTGCAAACTTTTTTTTTAAATAGTATGCTTCTGTCCCTTTAAGACAACCATGAACAAAACACACATGAATTGCAACAAAACCAAAAGTAGAGTATTTTAGAGGAACATCAGAGTGAATGCCTGGCAGCATCTTAAAGGGACATTAAACACTTTGAGATGATAATATAAAATTATAAATCTCATATAGAAAAATCTCTGCAATACACTATTATTTATTTTGTCCCCTTTTCCTGTAATTCCATTCTAAAACGGAGCTGTTTAGTTCCTGTTAGAAATAGAAATGCAGAACACTGTTATATTCCACAGCCAATGGCTGCACACTCTAGTGACCTATTTATAACTGTCACTAATTTGCCACAGCAGAGAAGGTAACCTAAGTTACAACATGGCAGCTCCTATTGTTTTATAGAAACTAAAAAATTTTACACTTATTTTGTCAATAATTATACAGCTAATTAAACTTTAAAAAAAATTAATCTTCATGTTATTCTCAGACTAATATTTTCTTTAAATGCATGATTCTATCTAGCATTTATTTAGTGTTCAATGTCCCTTTAAAATCCCCCCGTCCTAAAAAATAAAAAACATTCAGACTACATGTACATTTGGTGTAAGTTTAGAAGTCTATAACACTTATTTATTTACAGGTTTTTATCCTCTTTGAATTTACAATTTGACATCTGAGCTATCAATGTTTTACAAGAATTTACTGTATCGTCTTCTCACTAAATAGAAGGCGCCTGCAGGGAATTTTACATGCAATCAAATCCGTACCATTCTGCAAGTCATTACATATAACATAAAGGAAGAGTGATCTTTTAATTTGCAGCTGCTAAATCTGATTGCATTTTAAGAGATGAGTTAAACCGGCCTCTAAAAGGAATTGAAATTCCACTTATTCATATGTGAAGCACAAAACAAATTATTTAAGTCTAAAAGCTTTTCCACTCTCATACAGTATTTATTAAATATATTCTGCAATTTCCAGAAAAGTGATTGTAACATGAGCTCTATAATATATGGCAGTCACAATAAATGAGATATAGAATGTCTATTAGCCCTAACAGATGGTTTGTAATGCTACACAGCACAGACGTACGCTCATTCTCTGCTGCAAAGACTTAAAGGTACGAGTCACACAAATGAGAGTAATGCAGCATAACTGTAAAATCTCAGGAGCTGAAAATATCACATGAACATTTTTATGTAAAAAAAAAAAAAATATTTAACCTACAATGTCCTCTGTAGCCCTATTGTAAAAGGAGCATTAAGCAACCAATCAGGAAGCTTGGTCCTGGGAAATGCAAAAGGAGTGTGCATCTGGTATGTGCAACACAGTCACTTTATTTCCCTCCTCAGTGTAAGACTCACGAGATTATGATGAAATCCCATAAAATTACAGTAATACAAACGCAGAGCTGATGAAGTAGATTGGCTGTTTTTTCACCCAGGAAATGACCGTAAGCTGATGAGTACCTGCTCACAAAACAGGCGAGATGAAGAATATCTTCCTTTTTGCATAAAGATGCTCATGTGCTATTTTATAGTCAGCTGCATCACTTAGCACGTTGGTAACACACGGAAGTAAAAAACAGATGAGGAAACAGTGTTCAATTACAAAAAAAAAACCTCATCAATTATCAAACCTCCAAGTCTTTTAAAACAGCTTCTTTCCACGAGAGCATACTGAGATAGGTTCAGTAGTATGTGTTGTGAGCACTATATGACAGCTGTGAGTACAACAATGTTATACAGTAGTGCTCGTCTCATGCAGGGGTGTGATGCGGATACCATATTACCTGTATTACTGCACTAAACCAGCACGTGTTCCCGATGTTCTTCAGTCCTACGGGCCAGTCCCCGTCCCTTCGCAAGTCATTGGGATTCGGGTGATCTCCCCAAACTTCACAGCGTTTCCTCTTTGTTCTGCATTTACTTTCAGTGGCTTGTTGTTCACGAGACCTGTAAATAAAGTTACAGTATAAATATAATTATTAAGTGTTACTTTTACATCCTGATATTATCCGATATAAAACAATGTTTTTACTAATCGTATTAATCCAATAAAATCGTCAGAGGAAATGTAGGTTACAACATAATATTATTTAAAGGGACAGTCTACACCAGAATAATTGTTGTTTAAAAAGATAGATAATCCTTTATTACCCATTCCCCAGTTCTGCATAACTAACACTGTTATAATAATACAAGTTTCGCCTCTGTAATTACCTTTTGTCTAAGCCTCTGCAAACTTCCCCCTTATTTCAGTTCTTTTGACAGACTTGCATTTTAGCCAATCAGTGCTCATTCCAGGGTAACTTCACGTGCATGAGCTCAATGTTATCTATATGAAACACGTGAACAAATGCCCTCTAGTGGTCAAAATGCATTCAGATTAGAGGCAGTCTTCAAGGTCTAGGAAATTAGCATATGAACTTCCTAGGTTTAGCTTTCAACAAAGAATACCAAGAGAACAAAGCAAAATTGGTGATAAAAGTAATTTCGAAAGTTGTTTAAAAGTACATTTCCTATTTAAATCATTAGTTTTTTTGTACTTGACTGTCCCTTTAAATAAATCTGCATAGTATTCTCAAGCTAATCTTTGCATTAAGTAGGTTATTATAGCAAGAATTTAAAGGGACATGAAACACACAATGTTTATTTTCTGATTCAGACATAGCATACAGTTTCTAAAAAATTTCCACCTTCAATTTTAAAATTTGCTTTGTATTCATGGTATTCTTTGTTAAATGGCATACCTAGGTAGGCACAGAGCACGTTTCTGGAGCACTACATGACAGCAGACACTGCTGACATACAGGGAGTGCAGAATTATTAGGCAAATGAGTATTTTGACCACATCATCCTCTTTAAGCATGTTGTCTTACTCCAAGCTGTATAGGCTCGAAAGCCTACTACCAATTAAGCATATTAGGTGATGTGCATCTCTGTAATGAGAAGGGGTGTGGTCTAATGACATCAACACCCTATATCAGGTGTGCATAATTATTAGGCAACTTCCTTTCCTTTGGCAAAATGGGTCAAAAGAAGGACTTGACAGGCTCAGAAAAGTCAAAAATAGTGAGATATCTTGCAGAGGGATGCAGCACTCTTAAAATTGCAAAGCTTCTGAAGCGTGATCATCGAACAATCAAGCGTTTCATTCAAAATAGTCAACAGGGTCGCAAGAAGCGTGTGGAAAAACCAAGGCGCAAAATAACTGCCCATGAACTGAGAAAAGTCAAGCGTGCAGCTGTCAAGATGCCACTTGCCACCAGTTTGGCCATATTTCAGAGCTGCAACATCACTGGAGTGCCCAAAAGCACAAGGTGTGCAATACTCAGAGACATGGCCAAGGTAAGAAAGGCTGAAAGACGACCACGACTGAACAAGACACACAAACTGAAACGTCAAGACTGGGCCAAGAAATATCTCAAGACTGATTTTTCTAAGGTTTTATGGACTGATGAAATGAGAGTGAGTCTTGATGGGCCAGATGGATGGGCCCGTGGCTGGATTGGTAAAGGGCAGAGAGCTCCAGTACGACTCAGACGCCAGCAAGGTGGAGGTGGAGTACTGGTTTGGGCTGGTATCATCAAAGATGAGCTTGTGGGGCCTTTTCGGGTTGAGGATGGAGTCAAGCTCAACTCCCAGTCCTACTGCCAGTTTCTGGAAGACACCTTCTTCAAGCAGTGGTACAGAAAGAAGTCTGCATCCTTCAAGAAATACATGATTTTCATGCAGGACAATGCTCCATCACACGCGTCCAAGTACTCCACAGCGTGGCTGGCAAGAAAGGGTATAAAAGAAGAAAATCTAATGACATGGCCTCCTTGTTCACCTGATCTGAACCCCATTGAGAACCTGTGGTCCATCATCAAATGTGAGAAAACAGTACACCTCTCTGAACAGTGTCTGGGAGGCTGTGGTTGCTGCTGCACGCAATGTTGATGGTGAACAGATAAAAACACTGACAGAATCCATGGATGGCAGGCTTTTGAGTGTCCTTGCAAAGAAAGGTGGCTATATTGGTCACTGATTTGTTTTTGTTTTGTTTTTGAATGTCAGAAATGTATATTTGTGAATGTTGAGATGTTATATTGGTTTCACTGGTAAAAATAAATAATTGAAATGGGTATATATTTGTTTTTTGTTAAGTTGCCTAATAATTATGCACAGTAATAGTCACCTGCACACACAGATATCCCCCTAAAATAGCTAAAACTAAAAACTACTTCCAAAACTATTCAGCTTTGATATTAATGAGTTTTTTGGGTTCATTGAGAACATGGTTGTTGTTCAATAATAAAATTAATCTTCAAAAATACAACTTGCCTAATAATTCTGCACTCCCTGTATAGTGCTCTTGCTAATGTAGAACATTCTTGCAAAATAGTTGCCATGTAGTGCTTCAGAATACCAACCTGCTGTTTAACAAAGATACCAAGAGAATGAAGTATTTTTGTTGTTGTTAATTGTGTGTTCTATCTGAATCATGGAAGAAAAACAAATTGAGTTTCATGTCCCTTCATTTATTAAAAATACTTTGTCCCTATTCACTAATAAAAATACATTTCTTGGTGCGTTTGTTTTGTAAATTGTTTATGTTTAAAGCTGAAATTGATTTAAAAATCAACAATTTAAACAAATTAAACCTTATGTATTTCTTTCCCTCTTGGTCTCCTTTCTATAAGAGCATACTGAGGTAGTCTGGAAGTGTGCACAAGCCTTTGTCTCTCACTCTCTATATATGTTTGTTCCTCACATTGTATGCCCTTTAACAAGGATACCAAAGGAACAAAGTATAATTACAATACAGATTGGATAACAGAGCATGTAAAGTATTAAAGGGACACTGTACCCAAAAATTTTCTTTCGTGATTCAGATTGAGCATGAAATTTTAAACAACTTTCTAATTTACTCCTATCATCAAATGTTCTTCATTCTCTTGGTATCTTTATTTGAAATGCAAGAATGTAAGTTTAGCTGCCGGCCCATTTTTGGTGAACAACCTGGGTTGTCCTTGCTGATTGGTGGATAAATTCATCCACCAATAAAAAAGTGCTGTCCAGAGTACTGAAACCAAAAAAAAAAGCTTAGATGCCTTCTTTTTCAAATTATGATAACAAGAGAACGAAGAAAAATTGATAATAGGAGTAAATTAGAAAGTTGCTTAAAATTGCATGCTCTTTCTGAATTACAAAAGAAAAAATTTGGGTACAGTGTCCCTTTAAATGAGATGCAAATAGCTCCTTTTTACAAGGAGCAACAAATAAGCCATAACAATGGATTTGTGAATGAGCACAGCGTAATCTTTTGCTTTATAGACACATTTCATTAGTGGCTTCACCTATTTAGCACAGAGGGCTCCTAAGACATTAAATAAAGCCATACCTGCTAAAATCTCTTTCTTCTGGTTGATGGTTTGCAGCCTCCAGTAAGCTTAGGGCGATAGCCGTCTGGAGTTCATCCTTATGTGAAACGTCGTCCTCCCCTAAAAAACTAGACCTGTGATATCTCCGTATGCCAGAGGATGTAACATAACCACAAACAAACATCTCACAAAAGGTCCGTTTATTTTAGTAGTAGGGACTTTACCACTAGCTAAAGAGACTTTATAAAGTAATAATAAACTGCGCTAATTTGCCGTTTTATTATTAAACAGATTCTTGTTGCTGAATGTGTCCCCACCCTGCATAAGGTGTAAAACACAGAGTGTTAAAGGGACACTAAACCAAAAAAAAAAATATCTTTCATTATTCAGATAGAGTAGAAATTTTAAGCAACTTTATAATTTACTCCTATTACAAATTCTTCTTCGTTCTCTTGCTATCTTTATTTAAAAAGCAGTAATGTGATACATAGAAGCCAGCCCATTTTTGGTTGAGAACCTGGGTTATGCTTGCTTATTGGTGGGTAAATGTCAGTTTCCAATAAGCAAGCGCTATCCATGGTGCTGAACCTAAAATGGGCTGGCTGCTAAGATTTACATTCCTGTTTTTAAAATAAAGATAGCAAGAGAACAAAGAAAAATTGAAAACAGGAGTAAATTAGAAAGTTGCTTAAAATTACATGCTCTATCTGAATCATGAAAGTCCCTTTAAGGCTTAACTAGGCACACTTCCTAAACAGGAAACAGCTGGTGATTAGCAGATACCTAGGTATGCTATTCCTGATTAGCTCACCAGCACCTGGAGTTGCTACATTATGCTGAAAACGTTTGTATGGGCTAAACAAAGTAACGCACAAACATCTAATAGCAAACAGAGCATTTTAATTGTACACTATCCATTTAAAGGGACATGAAACCCACATTTTGTCTTTCATGATTCAGATAGAAAATACAATATTAAAAAGTTTCCAGTTTACTTTTATTATCAAATTTGAGTTGTTATTCTTTGTTGAAGAGATATCTAGCTAGGTGGCGTGCACGTGCCTGAAGCATTACATGGCAAGAAAAAGTGCCGCCATCTGGTGCTCCTGCTAATGTATAACATTGTTACAAAACTGCTGCCATCTAGTGCTCTTGCTAATGTATAACATTGTTACAAAACTGCTGCCATCTAGTGCTCTTGCTAATGTATAACTGTTACAAAACTGCTGCCATCTAGTGCTCTTGCTAATGTATAACATTGTTACAAAACTGCTGCCATCTAGTGCTCTTGCTAATGTATAACTGTTACAAAACAGCTGCCATCTAGTGCTCTTGCTAATGTATAACATTGTTACAAAACAGCTGCCATCTAGTGCTCTTGCTAATGTATAACATTGTTACAAAACTGCTGCCATCTAGTGCTCTTGCTAATGTATAACATTGTTACAAAACTGCTGCCATCTAGTGCTCTTGCTAATGTATAACATTGTTACAAAACTGCTGCCATCTGGTGCTCTTGCTAATGTATAACATTGTTACAAAACTGCTGCCATCTGGTGCTCCTGCTAATGTATAACATTGTTACAAAACTGCTGCCATCTGGTGCTCCTGCTAATGTATAACATTGTTATAAAACTGCTGCCATCTAGTGCTCTTGCTAATGTATAACATTGTTACAAAACTGCTGCCATCTAGTGCTCTTGCTAATGTATACCATTGTTATAAAACAGCTGCCATCTAGTGCTCCTGCTAATGTATAACATTATTATAAAACTGCTGCCATCTGGTGCTCCTGCTAATGTATAACATTGTTATAAAACTGCTGCCATCTAGTGCTCTTGCTAATGTATACCATTGTTATAAAACTGCTGCCATCTAGTGCTCTGGCTAATGTATAACATTATTATAAAACTGCTGCCATCTAGTGCTCTTGCTAATGTATAACATTGTTATAAAACTGCTGCCATCTAGTGTTCTTGCTAATGTATAACATTATTATAAACTGCTGCCATCTAGTGCTCTTGCTAATGTATAACATTATTATAAAACTGCTGCCATCTAGTGCTCTTGCTAATGTATAACATTGTTATAAAACTGCTGCCATCTAGTGCTCTTGCTAATGTATAACATTGTTATAAAACTGCTGCCATCTAGTGCTCTTGCTAATGTATAACATTATTATAAAACTGCTGCCATCTAGTGCTCCTGCTAATGTATAACATTGTTATAAAACTGCTGCTATATACTGCTGCAGGCACGTGCACACTCCTGAGCTTACGTCCCTGCTTTTCAACATTTTGATAATAGAAGTACAATGGAAAGTTGTTTAAAATAGTATGTTGGGTTTTATGTCCCTTTAAAGGGAGTTGTGTTAGCAATAATGTATAACACAGCAAACACTGCTGCCATATAATGTGCAACACGTGCATGCTCATGAACTTACCTCAGTATTCTCCCTCAACAAAGGATACCAAGAAAAAGTAAAACTGGATAATTAAGGTATATTATCAAGTTGTTGTTATTTTAAATTAGTGCACTGTCTGAATCATGAAAGTTTAATTATGTATTAAATGTACTGGAATTGCTACTTCAAGTTTATTTTAGAAATTGAAATAGCTGGTTTTCCTACTTAAAACCACTGCCTAAAATGAACCTTTAAACACCTAATTTATTTGCAAGAACGGGAGATAAAATGAGAGTCTACTCTTCCAGCAAGTCTAGCCCATTTGAATGAACATGTTCTTGAGAACAATACTACATACATAGCGTTCTCCACAGGACCAATTTAATAGGCACACCCCCCGCTGATTTTACGGAATACCCGGCTATTAAGTTAAATTAGCAAATATTACAAATTGTAACGTTTGCTGCACAACTTATCATTAAATTGATTTAGTTTAAATTATGCAATTTGTGTGCGTTTCTAAATAACAGAAAATGTCCCCTACACGGTTGGCAAAAGTTTCTGTGAAGAACACTGTGTATACACAAACACACACCAATGAAACATTATCCTCAGCTGAAGCACCCTGCTAAATACGCAGAACACACGCGTTTCAAATCATAAACAACGCTGTTCATTTACTGTAAAACAGAGTCTTCAATACATTTTACACATTTTTTTAGGGCTACTTTTCTTTAATTTGCCAAAAGATACACAATTAATATTTACATGGGACCTGAGACTATCCTACCCAAGTTTACACAAAGAACCGAGTGAGATACAAATAATGAATATAACAAAATAAATGGTCCTGAAGGTGAAAAAAAATCCAATAATCCAACTGATTTCCAATAGTAAACAAAGAAGTTGGAATCCAAAACTGTGGAAAACCCATAAAAAAGGAAAAATTGTGCAACAACAACAATAACATTCTTCCAACTTCAGTAAAATGTTGTTCCCTATTGGATATCGGTTGCATTACTTGATTTTTGCAAGAGTTCCATCTCCTCATACGGACAGTCTGATTACGTTTTAATTTTCTGATTAAAGGAGAAATTAAAGTGAATGTAAAATTGAATAAACAAGTGCCCGTTTTTTTAAAAATACTATTAAAAGCAGGAGCACTTTCATTCATTAAAATTTACATTGAAGCGTTTTTTGTTTTTTTGTTTAAAAATAGCTTTTTCTTTAGTAAACCCAGCCCGTCGATCCTCCGCTCGCTTCTCCTGCTGTACTTAGCATATTAATGACGAAACCGGCTTCCTCCAATCATTGCGTGGCCTCACGAGCTGGACGCCTTGGGGTGCTCGCAACGATTGGAGGAAGCCGGTTTCTTCATTGCTGTGCTAAGAACAGAGGAGCTGCGGGCAGAAGATCGCTGGTCTGGTTTTCCTAAAGAAAATTTAAAATTTAACAACCAAATAAGTAATTTCTATATCTTGGCCCATACCCTAGGTAATACTTACCAGTGAGACCCCCTCTCCAGAAGGGTGTGGACAGAATTATCCACTCCCCTCATTTATCATAAAAGCTTGTAGTAGGACACCACCCCTTCCTCCTCCTAGTGAGGTCCAGCCAATAACAGGTGAACCAAGCAAGGGAGGGAGCCTGGTAAGATTACCCAGGGTATGGGCCAAGATATAGAAATTACTTATATTTGGTTGTTAAATTTCCAGTTATCTTGGCCCCCCTGGTAATGCTTACCAGTGAGAGAATACAAAGCAGATATAAGAAAGGGTGGGAAATAACTTCATAACAAAAGGAAATACTGCAAAAAAAACTTCAAATGTTTATTCGATTACAACACAAGATAATATTCTACGAACAAATTTGGCAGCAGCAGACTGACGAACATCTAATTTATAATGAGAGATGAAAGTGTTATGAGATTTCCAAACTGCGGCTTGACAGATTTCTTCAGGAGAAGCATCAGCTTGAAGTGCCCAAGAGGTTGATACAGGCCTAGTGGATTGAGTCTTAAGCCCTTCAGGTACCTGTTACCCTTTTTGTTTATAGGCTCTGGTAACAGCCTGCACAATCCAGTGAGAAATTGTTGATCTTGACCCAGATGAGGGCCTTTGGGAACAACAAATAATCGTTTTGTCTTACGAATATCTTGAGTCCTTTTGACATAAATATGGAGACATCGGACCACATCTAAACAATATCATGGTTTGAGAGTGAGTTTTTTGGGCAAAATGAAGGAAGAATAATATCCTGGTGTTTATGAAAGTCGGATACCACTTTAGAAAGGAATTCAGGAATAGTATGGAGAACCACTTTGTCCTGATGAAAAACAATGATTGTTTCTTTTACTGACAGAGCTTGGAGTTCTGACACTCGCAGAGCTGATGTAATAGCCAACAGAAAAATGGTTTTCAAGGTCAGAAACCATAAAGAAACTTCACATAAAGGTTCAAATGGAGCTTCCAGAAGAGAGTCCAAAACCAAAGGCAGGTCCCAGGATTGAAATCGTGTTTTAACAGATGGATGGATATGGGCCAAAGTTTGAAAAAAAATTGATTATTAACAAATCCCGAGTCCACCTTTTCCCAGATATGGCAGAAATTTGAACTTTACGGGTTCTAGCACTAAGACCCTGAAGAAAACCATTGTGTAGAAAATCAAGTAGCTGAAATACTTTGATCGTTGATGTGTAATCATCTATTATGAGAAAATGTCCCATATGCGATAGTATGCCTTAAAAGGAATTCCCTTTTGGGCTTGTTGAAGTGTCTGAATAACGGCCACTGAAACATTCATTTATTGCAGTCTGGAAATCTCAGCATCCAGGCCACTAGCTTCAATATTTGTGGATCTGGATGAATAACTGGTCCCTGGTTCAGCATGTCCCAGGAGACTGGAAGATGCCATGGAGGTTGAATCGCCAGTTTGTGTACCAGAGGAAACCAAGGTCTGCGAGGCCAGAAGGGAAGGATGACAATTAAAGTTGCTGTCTCCAGAAGAATCCTCTTCAATAGTCTCGGAATGAGAGGGATTGGAGGAAACACATATTTGAGATGGTACAACGATTTGTGAAAAAAAAGGCTTCTACTCCCATTGAAAGAGGTGTTGGGCAACGACTGAAAAACCTTGGAACTTGATTCAAGGCAGAGGCCATGAGATCTATTTCTGTAAGTCCCCAGAAACTCTGAAACAGCCATCTGTTTAGTTGCCATTCTGTTGGGTGAATATGAGGCACCTAAACTCCTTGTTCCTCCTTGAAATTGTAGGTATGCTGCAGCTGTCCTGTTGTCTGAGGAGTTTCACCACCTTTGCTATCAGTAGTTGCTGAAAGGCACGAAGAGCCAAGAAGACTGCCCTGATCTCCAGGATGTTTGATGGAAGAGACTGCAATTGTTTCTCCCATGTTCCTTGAGTGAATTTTCCTTGGCAATGTGCTCCCCATCCGATCTTGCTGGCATCCGTCTGTACAAGGATCCAGTCCAGCTCTTGAAGAGGAGGTTCTTGATCTTTAACCACCAAAGGATGGATATTTTTTTTAGATTTGCAGGTATTCTGATGTGCTGGGATAGGCCTTTGCCTCTTTCGATTTTTTTTGTAGAAAGTGCATCTAAAATGGATGCATTCTCCACCTTGCCCATCTCAACATGTGAATTACCGAGGACATATGCCCCAGAAGTTTCACTCACTGACGAGCTGTGAGATATTTGACATGATGGAAGAGCTGAAAATATTTCAGAAGGAAGTTTGATGCGAGCATCTGGAAGAAAAACAACCTCCTTTTAAATGTGTTGAACTGTGCTCCTAGGAACACTAGCTCCTGACAGGGTTGAAGTTGGCTCTACTGGAAATTTATGTTCCAGTCGTGATCTTGAAGAAACTTGAGTAGGACGACTCTGAGCATAGGCCTGTTAAAGTGAATTTGCTAGGAGAAGAATATCGTCTAGATAAAGGATGACGAATAATCCTCTGATGTGGAGTTCTGCTATGAGAGGCACCAAAACCTTTGTAAAGATCCTTGGAGCAGTAGAGATTCCGAAGGGAAAAGCTGAAAATTGAAAATAGCGGTCTCTGACCGTGAAACAAAGAAACTTTCTGTGCACTTCTGCAATGGGAATCTGGAAGTATGCATGCTTGAGGTCTACGGAAAGCAAATAGGTTCTTGGAGGGATGAGATTGATTACAGAAAGAACAGACTATCTTGAAGCTTTGAACTTTTAGAAAAGTATTGAGAACACGGAGTTCCAGAACAGGCCTTCAGGAACAGTCCTTTTTTACCAGAAAGAGAGGTGAATAAAACCCTTTGTCTTGATCTTGAATTGGTACCTGTTGGATAACACCATCGTACATAAGTTTGCTGATAAATTTGTGACTTTGCTTCAGTTTTACAGGATTTCAGGGGAGTGGAGATTTTACCAAGCATGGCAGAGCTGGTTTCTTTTTGAACTCCAGATGATACCCTGATAGAAGAATTTCCAAAACCCATCAGTCTGATATAGTGGATACCCATACCTCTCTGAAATTGTGTAGCCTTCCTCCTAGTGGCCAGGTTTGGGATGACCCACCGTCATTGTTTTCTAGACTAAAAGGAAGTAAAGGACTTACCATGTCCCCTGCCTCTAAACTGAAAGTTGGTTCTTCCTTTTTGGTGGTTGAAAAAATTCTCTTCAAAAAGGTACTTTTAAAATTTTGATACTGACCATGTTGCCTGTGGACAAAAGAAAACCCTCTACGGTCTCTGGTAACCTGTAGGGCCCTTCTTACAAGATTTGCAGTAGCCATGGATTTAGCATTAAGTTACATTTTCATTTTCTTGAAAAGTATGAGACAAGTTAGAAGAACACACCTCAGAAGCTTTAAAGGGTAGAACAAATAGCAAGCAGAAGCTGAAATAAGGCCCCTTGTTGAAGATAAAGACTCTTTAAATTTTGCTCCATTTTTTATCCAATGGCATCTTTAAATGATCCTGCATCATCCACAGGAAAAATCATCTTTTTTGAGAGTCTAGCGATTGCGGTATCAATTTTAGGAGGGGAAACAAATTGGGTATGCAAATTCTTTCCCAATGGAAAATGATTATATATTTTATCAGGAACAGCAGACTGTTTATCTGGCTTTGAAAAGACGTTCAAATATATAGACTTTAGGTTATCAGAAAAAGGTAAGGACTGATCTGGGGTTGAATCTGTATTAAACCAATCAGATGGTCCCTGAGACTGTTCATCTTCAATGCCCAGGGAACTCTTAATCCCTTTAATAAACTCGGAAATACTTGCAGTGTCAAACATCATAGGAAGTTCAGATTCTAAATCTTCATCATCAGAGGCACAATCAGCATTTAGCAAATTATTCATAGAACCCTCAGGTGATTCAGAAAAGCTTCCAGCATAAATCTGCCCAATAGACACTTTACAAAGTTTCTTGTCTTGCCAGCAAGGATTAGCACAAAGGGGACAGGTAGGATAGGCTGGGTTGTATCACTAAGAAAAAGCATAACCAGCTATAAATAAATAGTATGTACATAAGGCATTCAAGATACACACATAGAAAACAAATTACACCTTATAGTTGCCCCTGATTCCTCCTGGGCTGTAACGGCTTGAGGCTGGAGCTGAGACTGATTATTCTCATCCTCCATGTTAATGCTGAACACTTAACGAAATAGATTAAGCCCTAGAAGCTTATTAAACAAATATATCCCTTTTTTCTTATAAATTATTTGTGTGCCGAAAACGAGTGCTATAGCACTTACTGGAATGAAGATTCAACTATGTCAGTTCACAAAACTGAAAGGAAGTATCGGTACTTTCATGGGGAAGGAGAAACGCTCTCTGTTAAAGGCTGTGCCGAGGTTTTGAAGGATTTGCGCACACACGTGATCATGAAAGCCCTCAGACGCGCCCCCGCGACGTCCCTTACAAATGACGTCACAGTAACATGGCGGCCCCCACAAGGAAACCGTAAGGAACAGTATTCCTATCGCCATATCTGTGACTGCCATGGCACAGGACAGCTGGAAGGATCATCACCTCAAACATGCAGCTAAGTAAAAGCTACTGTATATGCACAAAGGGAAAAAAATCTTGCAGCCTAGAAGGTAGAAACAGAGAGGTACTCCTAGCCCTGTCCACCTAGCAGGCTGGACAGAACTAGGGAGGAGGAAGGGGTGGGGTCCTACTACAAGCTTTTATGGTAAATGAGGGGAGTGGATAATTACCAGGGGGCCAAGATAAAGGTAAGTATTTAAAAAAACAAAACGCTTCAATATAAATTTGAATGAATGAAAGTGCCCCCGTTTTTAATAGTATTTTTAAAAACTGGGTCCCTTGTTTATTCAAATTTACATTTACTTTAAGGGAACATAACAATACAATAAAGAAATGCATTTGAACATTTCATCTCTTCCATGAATGCTGTGTAGTAATTTGATGAAAATTGTGATTAAAGGGAAAAAGATACTTTTGTTAGAGCGTGTTGCTCTGAGTGTGAATGAGCGACACATACGTTATAATAACATAATTTATGCTTACCTGATAAATTCCTTTCTTCTGTTGTGTGATCAGTCCACGGGTCATCATTACTTCTGGGATATAACTCCTCCCCAACAGGAAATGCAAGAGGATTCACCCAGCAGAGCTGCATATAGCTCCTCCCCTCTACGTCAGTCCCAGTCATTCGACCAAGAATCAACGAGAAAGGAGTAACCAAGGGTGAAGTGGTGACTGGAGTATAATTTAAAAGATATTTACCTGCCTTAAAAACAGGGCGGGCCGTGGACTGATCACACAACAGAAGAAAGGAATTTATCAGGTAAGCATAAATTATGTTTTCTTCTGTTATGTGTGATCAGTCCACGGGTCATCATTACTTCTGGGATACCAATACCAAAGCAAAAGTACACGGATGACGGGAGGGAAAGGCAGGCTCATTATACAGAAGGAACCACTGCCTGAAGAACCTTTCTCCCAAAAATAGCCTCCGAAGAAGCAAAAGTGTCAAATTTGTAAAATTTGGAAAAAGTATGAAGTGAAGACCAAGTTGCAGCCTTGCAAATCTGTTCAACAGAGGCCTCATTCTTAAAGGCCCAAGTGGAAGCCACAGCTCTAGTGGAGTGAGCTGTAATTCTTTCAGGAGGCTGCTGTCCAGCAGTCTCATAGGCTAAACGTATTATGCTACGAAGCCAAAAAGAGAGAGAGGTAGCAGAAGCTTTTTGACCTCTCCTCTGTCCAGAGTAAACGACAAACAAGGAAGAAGTTTGGCGAAAATCTTTAGTTGCCTGCAAGTAGAACTTGAGGGCACGAACTACATCCAGATTGTGTAAAAGACGTTCCTTCTTTGAAGAAGGATTTGGACACAAGGATGGGACAACAATCTCTTGATTGATGTTCCTGTTAGTGACTACCTTAGGTAAGAACCCAGGTTTAGTACGCAGAACTACCTTGTCTGAGTGAAAAATCAGATAAGGGGAATCACAATGTAAGGCTGATAACTCAGAGACTCTTCGAGCCGAGGAAATAGCCATTAAAAACAGAACTTTCCAAGATAACATTTTTATATCAATGGAATGAAGGGGTTCAAACGGAACACCCTGTAAAACGTTAAGAACTAAGTTTAAACTCCATGGTGGAGCAACAGCTTTAAACACAGGCTTGATCCTAGCTAAAGCCTGACAAAAGGACTGGACGTCTGGATTTTCTGACAGACGTCTGTGTAACAAGATGGACAGAGCTGAAATCTGTCCCTTTAATGAACTAGCTGATAAACCCTTTTCTAAACCTTCTTGTAGAAAAGACAGTATCCTAGCGATCCTAACCTTACTCCAGGAGTAACCTTTGGATTCGCACCAGTATAGGTATTTCCGCCATATTTTATGGTAAATCCTTCTGGTAACAGGCTTCCTAGCCTGAATTAGGGTATCAATAACCGACTCAGAAAAACCACGTTTTGATAAAATCAAGCGTTCAATTTCCAAGCAGTCAGCTTCAGAGAAGTTAGATTTTGATGTTTGAATGGACCCTGTATCAGAAGGTCCTGTCTTAGAGGTAGAGACCAAGGCGGACAGGATGACATGTCCACTAGATCTGCATACCAAGTCCTGCGTGGCCATGCAGGTGCTATTAGAATTACTGATGCTCTCTCCTGTTTGATTTTGGCAATCAATCGAGGAAGCAGCGGGAAGGGTGGAAACACATAAGCCATCCTGAAGTTCCAAGGTGCTGTCAAAGCATCTATCAGAACTGCTCCCGGATCCCTGGATCTGGACCCGTAGCGAGGAAGTTTGGCGTTCTGGCGAGACGCCATGAGATCTATCTCTGGTTTGCCCCAACGTCGAAGTATTTGGGCAAAGACCTCCGGATGAAGTTCCCACTCCCCCGGATGAAAAGTCTGGCGACTCAAGAAATCCGCCTCCCAGTTCTCCACTCCCGGGATGTGGATTGCTGACAGGTGGCAAGAGTGAGACTCTGCCCAGCGAATTATCTTTGATACTTCCATCATTGCTAGGGAGCTTCTTGTCCCTCCCTGATGGTTGATGTAAGCTACAGTCGTGATGTTGTCCGACTGAAACCTGATGAACCCCCGAGTTGTTAACTGGGGCCAAGCCAGAAGGGCATTGAGCACTGCTCTCAATTCCAGAATGTTTATTGGAAGGAGACTCTCCTCCTGATTCCATAGTCCCTGAGCCTTCAGAGAATTCCAGACAGCGCCCCAACCTAGTAGGCTGGCGTCTGTTGTTACAATTGTCCAGTCTGGCCTGCTGAATGGCATCCCCCTGGACAGGTGTGGCCGATAAAGCCACCATAGAAGAGAATTTCTGGTCTCTTGATTCAGATTCAGAGTAGGGGACAAATCTGAGTAATCCCCATTCCACTGACTTAGCATGCATAATTGCAGCGGTCTGAGGTGTAGGCGTGCAAAAGGTACTATGTCCATTGCCGCTACCATTAAGCCGATCACCTCCATGCATTGAGCTACTGACGGGTGTTGAATGGAATGAAGGACGCGGCATGCATTTTGAAGCTTTGTTAACCTGTCTTCTGTCAGGTAAATCTTCATTTCTACAGAATCTATAAGAGTCCCCAAGAATGGAACTCTTGTGAGAGGAAAGAGAGAACTCTTCTTTTCGTTCACTTTCCATCCATGCGACCTTAGAAATGCCAGAACTAACTCTGTATGAGACTTGGCAGTTTGAAAGCTTGAAGCTTGAATTAGAATGTCGTCTAGGTACGGAGCTACCGAAATCCCTCGCGGTCTTAGTACCGCTAGAAGGGCACCCAGAACCTTTGTGAAGATTCTTGGAGCCGTAGCCAATCCGAATGGAAGAGCTACAAACTGGTAGTGCCTGTCTAAGAAGGCAAACCTTAGATACCGGTGATGATCTTTGTGGATCGGTATGTGAAGGTAAGCATCCTTTAAATCCACTGTGGTCATGTACTGACCCTCTTGGATCATGGGTAAGATTGTCCGAATAGTTTCCATTTTGAACGATGGAACTCTTAGGAATTTGTTTAGAGTCTTTAAATCTAAGATTGGCCTGAAAGTTCCCTCTTTTTTGGGAACCACAAACAGGTTTGAGTAGAACCCTTGTCCTTGTTCCGACCGCGGAACCGGATGGATCACTCCCATTAATAACAGATCTTGTACGCAGCGTAGAAACGCTTCTTTCTTTATCTGGTTTGTTGACAACCTTGACAGATGAAATCTCCCTCTTGGGGGAGATAATTTGAAGTCTAGAAGGTATCCCTGCGATATGATCTCTAGAGCCCAGGGATCCTGAACATCTCTTGCCCAGGCCTGGGCGAAGAGAGAGAGTCTGCCCCCCACTAGATCCGGTCCCGGATCGGGGGCTCTCGGTTCATGCTGTCTTTGGGGCAGCAGCAGGTTTCCTGGCCTGCTTGCTCTTGTTCCAGGACTGGTTAGGCTTCCAGCCTTGCCTGTAACGAGCAACAGCTCCTTCCTGTTTTGGTGCAGTGGAGGTTGATGCTGCTCCTGTTTTAAAGTTCCGAAAGGGACGAAAATTAGACTGTCTAGCCTTAGCTTTGGCTTTGTCTTGAGGTAGGGCGTGGCCCTTACCTCCTGTAATGTCAGCGATAATCTCTTTCAAACCGGGCCCAATAAAGACTGCCCCTTGAAAGGTATATTAAGTAATTTGGACTTAGAAGTAACATCAGCTGACCAGGATTTTAGCCACAGCGCCCTACGTGCCTGTATGGCGAATCCTGAGTTCTTAGCCGTAAGTTTGGTTAAATGTACTACGGCCTCCGAAATGAAGGAATTAGCTAGTTTAAGGACTCTAAGCCTGTCCGTAATGTCGTCTAGCGTAGATGAACTAAGGTTCTCTTCAAGCGACTCAATCCAAAATGCTGCCGCAGCCGTAATCGGCGCGATACATGCAAGGGGTTGTAATATAAAACCTTGTTGAACAAACATTTTCTTAAGGTAACCCTCTAATTTTTTATCCATTGGATCTGAGAAAGCACAGCTATCCTCCACCGGGATAGTGGTACGCTTAGCTAAAGTAGAAACTGCTCCCTCCACCTTGGGGACCGTTTGCCATAAGTCCCGAGTGGTGGCGTCTATTGGAAACATCTTTCTAAATATTGGAGGGGGTGAGAACGGCACACCGGGTCTATCCCACTCCTTAGTAACAATTTCAGTTAGTCTCTTAGGTATAGGAAAAACGTCAGTACTCGCCGGTACCGCAAAGTATTTATCCAACCTACACAGTTTCTCTGGTATTGCAACGGTGTTACAATCGTTGAGAGCTGCTAAGACCTCCCCTAGTAATACACGGAGGTTCTCCAATTTAAATTTAAAATTTGAAATATCTGAGTCCAATCTGTTTGGATCAGAACCGTCACCCACAGAATGAAGCTCTCCGTCCTCATGCTCTGCGAGCTGTGACGCAGTATCAGACATGGCCCTAGCATTGTCAGCGCACTCTGTTCTCACCCCAGAGTGATCACGCTTGCCTCTTAGTTCTGGTAATTTAGACAAAACTTCAGTCATAACAGTAGCCATATCTTGTAATGTTATCTGTAATGGCCGCCCAGATGTACTAGGCGCCAAAATATCACGCACCTCCCGGGCGGGAGATGCAGGTACTGCCGCGTGAGGCGAGTTAGTCGGCATAACTCTCCCCTCGCTGTTTGGTGAAATTTGTTCACATTGTACAGATTGACTTTTATTTAAAGTAGCATCAATACAGTTAGTACATAAATTTCTATTGGGCTCCACCTTGGCATTGGAACAAATGACACAGATATCTTCCTCTGAGTCAGACATGTTTAACACACTAGCAAAAAACTTACAACTTGGTTATAATCTTTTTTAGCAAAAAACGTACTGTGCCTCAAAGAGGTACTAACGATTAAATGACAGTTGAAAAAGTGAACTGAAAAACAGTTATAGCATCAAACTTTAAAACAACAAAACTTTTAGCAAAGGTTTGTTCCCATTAGTAAAATAACAATAATTAAATTTGACATAAAAAATACAAAGCAACGTTTTTATTCACAGTCACTATAAGAATTCTCACAGCTCTGCTGAGAGAATTTACCTCCCTTCAAAGAAGTTTGAAGACCCCTGAGATCTATCAGAGATGAACCGGATCATGCAGGAAAAATAAAAGTAACTGACTGGTATTTTTTGATGCGTAGCAAAGAGCGCCAAAACGGCCCCTCCCTCTCCCACACAGCAGTGAAGAGAAACGAAACTGTCACAAATAAAGCCAAAAAACTGCCAAGTGGAAAATAATGCCCAAATATTTATTCACACAGTACCTCAGCAATGTAAACGATTCTACATTCCAGCAAAAACGTTTAACATGATAAATAGTTATTAAAAAGGATTAGTGACCTTTAACAGAGTAGTTCCGGTGAAATACCATCCCCAGAATACTGAAGTGTATACATACATGTCATTTTAACGGTATGGCAGGATTTTCTCATCAATTCCATTCAGAAAATAAAAACTGCTACATACCTCAATGCAGATTCCTCTGCCCGCTGTCCCCTGATCTGAAGCCTTTACCTCCCTCAGATGGCCGAGAACAGCAATATGATCTTAACTACTCCGGTTAAAATCATAGTAAAAAACTCTGACAGATTCTTCCTCAAACTCTGCCAGAGAAGTAATAACACGCTCCGGTGTTATTTTAAAATAACAAACTTTTGATTGAAGTCATAAAAACTAAGTATAATCACCATAGTCCTCTCACACATCCTATCTAGTCGTTGGGTGCAAGAGAATGACTGGGACTGACGTAGAGGGGAGGAGCTATATGCAGCTCTGCTGGGTGAATCCTCTTGCATTTCCTGTTGGGGAGGAGTTATATCCCAGAAGTAATGATGACCCGTGGACTGATCACACATAACAGAAGAAAATAATATTTTGTGTAAATGCAAGGAAAATAATGGCAATTCCCATTGCAAGAGGATATTGATATCTCCTATAAGATCTGGTAAGCCTGGAAGCACATAATATGAAGCATTACCTGACTTTCTGATCCACTCTGATCAGATATTATTGTTTGTAAAACTCCATATACTTATCACAATGCAATCTGCAGATACACACTAAGCGCAGTCAGCAGTTCTAAGCCTACCAGAAGTTTCTTGATTAACTGTAGAGCATCCTTCCGTGTCACTGGGTTCTGCTGGCAGGGCGGTCGCATCAGGCTCGCTGGCATATTTATTGGCAAGAAGGGCCACAGCTTGAGTGATGTCATCGTTACTGGCCTGGCAGAAAAAAAGAAGTTCACATCTGGCAGTTGTTATGTATGAGCTAGTGGAATCTATACACCCTCCTTACTCTTCATAAGTCACAACCTCCAAGGCATTTAGTGCTGCTGTCATGACGTTCACCCAGTTCCCACCAGTACGTTTTTAGCTTTTGTACCTGAAGATATATTTTTAATAGCTTTGCCAGCTTGCTGCCAAACTCTACCTGTCATGCCAAAACATATATCTATTTGGCATCCCTCAAGCAGGGAAACCTTAGCCTTCAGGTACGTTTCAGTTTATACATATGGCAGCAATGTTTGAAACAATGTTTAACATAAAAACATACATTGTTGCAAACAATGCTGCCATAGAGGGATAAAGACAGCTGCATGTCACTGAGCTAACTTGGTATACTTTCGTGAAAAGTAAACTAAGAGAACAAAGCTATTTTGTTAATAAAAGTAAAAAAATAATAACGTTTAAAATTGTATGTTCTATCTGATGAAAGTTTAATTTTGATTTTACTATCTCTTAAAGAAATGGTCAACAAATCTGTTTAACATTTAGGAGCCAAAAAGAATATTTAGAAACCAAACAGTGTTATTTGCATATAGATATATGAAGAATGTCCCAAAAAAACAGGAGCCATGGTTAAAATTCTAGGAGCCAGTGGCTCACTGGCTACTGGGTTTGTCGAGCCCTCTCTTAAAGGAACATTCCCTGCCCCCCTCTAACCATGGTTGCTGCCATATTAACATCTATCTTTCACTACATTCCAGTGGTGACCTGTTTGCAGTAACTCTCCTTCAGATACCTGCACCCATAATTAGAGGAAGGTGCCTGAATTGTATTTAGTGTATATTATCCCTTTAAAAGGGGCACTAAAGTCAAAATTAATCTTTCGGGATTCAGATAGAGCAGCAGTTTTAAAACTTAAAGGACCAGTCAACACAGTAGATTTGCATAATCAACAAATGCAAGATAACAAGACAATACAATTGCACTTAGTCTGAACTTCAAATGGGTAGTAGATTTTGGTTCCTACAATTTTAAAAGTTGTCTTTTTCCACTCCCACTGTACCATGTGACAGCCATCAGCCAATCACAAATGCATACACGTACCATGTGACAGCCATCAGCCATTCACAAATGCATACACACTTATTCTTGCACATGCGCAGTAGGAGCTGGTGACTCAAAAAGTTTATATATAAAAATACTGTGCACATTTTGCTAATGGAAGTAAATTGGAAAGTTGTTTAAAATGACATGCTCTATATGAATAATGAAGTTTAATTTTGATTGAGTGTCCCTTTAAAAGGGACAGTCTAGTCAAAATTAAACTTTAATGATTCAGAACAAATTTTCTTTTTTCTCTTGTATTCTTTGTTGAAAGCTAAACCTAGGTAGGCTCATATGCTAATTTCTAAGCCCTAGAAGGCCGCCTCTTATCGCATTTTGATGTTTTTCCACAGCTAGACAGCACTAGTTCATGTGTTCCATATAGATAAAATTGTGCTCACTCCCGCCCCCAGAACTGAGGAATGGGTAATAAAGGGATGATCTATCTTTTTAAACAATAACAATTCTGGAGTAAACTGTCCCTTTAAATATACTGTACTTCCATTATCAAACTGTGCACTATATGCACACTTTCTGAGGCACCAGAACCTACTAAGCATGTGCACAAGCTCATAGTGTATATGTATACGAGTCGGTTATTGGCTGACGGCTGCCACATGACAGGACACGAAACCTTTTTTTTTTTTCATGATTCAGATATATCATATACTTTTCTTCAAATTTCAAATGCACTTTTATCTATTTTGTTTGTTTCTTGGTATCTTTTGATGAAAAGCATACCTAGGTAGGCTCAGGAAGTGGGCGCTAGCTGCTGATTGGTGACTTCACATATATACCTCTTTTCATTGATTTACTAGCTAGCTCCCAGTAGTGCATTGCTGCCCCTTGAACAAATGATAAAGGTAAGAAAGCAAAATTGATAATAGAAATAAATTGGAAAGTTGTTTAAAATGGTGTTCTCCATAATGAGACAAATTGAGTTTTATGTCCCTTTAATAATTAATCCAACTGTAGATAATTCACAACATTTGGCATAAACACAACTTTATCATTTCATAAAGCATTAAAGTGAGCAGTAAATAAACCATTTGTACAACAAGCTGTTTAAAGGGACAGTCAACACCAGATTTTTTTGTTTCAAAAGATAGCTAATCCCTTTATTATCTTTTCCCCAGCTTAGCATAAACAACACTTATAATAATATACGTTTTTCCTCTGTGATTAGCTTGTAGCTAAGCCTCTGCAGACTGCCCCCTTATCTCAGTTCTTTTGACACACCTCAATGTTATCTATATGACACACATGAACTAATGCCCTCTAGTGGTCAAAATGCATTCAGATTAGAGTCGACCTTCAAGGTCTAAGAAATTAGCATATGAACCTTCTAGGTTTAGCTTTCAACTAAGAATACCAAAAGAACAAAGCAAAATTGGTGATAAAAGTAAATTGGATCGCCGGTCTGGGTTTCCTAAAGAAAAAGGTATTTTTTAAAAAATGCTTCAATGTACAGTTTAATGAATAAAAGTGCCCCTGTTTTTAATAGTATTTTTAAAAACTGCGCACTTATTCATTAAACTTTACATTCACTTTAAAGTGAATGTAAATTTTGATGCTTAAGTGCCCGGTTTTTAACAATTTGTTTAAAAACAGGGGCACTTAAATTCATCAAAATTTACATTTCACTCGTGTTGTGAAAAAATACTTAACTTTTAATCTTGACAGCCGCTCCAGCTTCCTCTGCCCGTCGCAAAGCCTCTTCCTGGGTCTAAAATGAGGAATCCTGGCTTCCTCCAGTCACGGCTTCCAATCAGACACTGATTCCCTGGGGGAGAAGTCGTGATTGGAGGATGACCGATCCATCTTTTCTGACGTCAGAAATGGCTTTGCGACGACCGGGGGAAGCTGGAGCGGCTGCCAAGTTTAAAAGGTAAGTATTTTTTCACAACGAGTGAAATGTAAATTTTTATGAATTAAAGTGCCCCTGTTTTTAATCAAATTTTTTAAAACCGGGCACTTTAGCATCAAAATTTACATTCACTTTAAGGTTTTTCACATTATAAGGACACGGCACTAAATATTTTCATTCTTTACATTTTTTTTAGCGTATATTCTGTGCTGAATAAACCTGTGTGATAGCTTGTCTATGGCTACAACTGCCGGAGCTGTCAGCCAGGGACAATGTATACGGCAGTAATGAAACAGCTTTTACTTAAGAAAGAGACACTTTTTAAGCCAGCTATGTGATAGGTGTCTCTGGGTGCGTAGCTTCCTGCTATTCAGATATCAGCTGCGTGAGAGCAGCTGAGAAGACAGAATCAGTGAACAGAATAGGTGAGGGGACATATAAGGAGATCTGGAATGCAAGTGAGTTTAATGAGCTATTTTAGGGACAGCTAGGAATGCCATTTGTCATTCCCCTGCACAATGAGGTTTCAGCCATATCTTGCTGCATGAGAGTTAATCTTATCTGACTGGTACAACAGGATATCTAAACTCCTGCTTCAGTTGTCTTTAACTCTTAGAATAAAATATAATAAAAATAACATAACTAAAGAAAGCATTACAAATACAGTAAATTGTTGCACACCTGTGCCAGGTACAAAATATTACACTGCACTGTTTATAAAACTCAACACAAATGTAACACAGTTTAGTGGGTCTTGAAAAGATATGTTAACCTGAATGAAATCATCTCCAGTCCTACTTACTTTACTATGAAATGTAAAATATATATTATATACAAACGCAAATTTATAAATAATAAACATTTATTTATACTTATTTGCGAATGCATTTTTTACGCAACATAAAGGGACGGTACACGTCCATGCAGGAGTGTATTAAATGGTTTAAAATATCTCCTTTACTTTTATCTCGTCATTTAAAATAGACTATTTTGCTTATTGAAACAACCACTTCTTTAAACTACAATACAGCAGTACTAGTAAACATGAAGCAAAAAGCAATCTTCCAATGGTGGCGAGAAAGAATACAGACATTTTAAAGGGCAATACCAATCTGACACAAATATTCAAATCAATTATTTCATTTGCTCAGCCCCAAAGCAGAACATGCTGTGATCTGAGATGTCATCGCAAAAAATCTGCATAAGGAACAGGACACATGAAGGACCTGTAAGTGCTTTCGCTTTGCATTGCTGCTCCACATCAATATGTTATCTTCAAACAATGCTGTGCTCTGGCTGCAGTGTACCTTAAGACAGGGATGCCAGAGCGAATCGCTGTTTGCAGAGAACAGTCAAATACAGAGCAGTGCAGCAAATCAGCAGCGTACTGATTGATGACTGGCTCTCAGGTATTTTTTCAACACCACCCCCTAAGCCATTTCCAATCTGCAAAGCTGTGACTCCTGAATGTAAGATGTTATTGGGAGCAATTTTTACCTTATAATTATGTGATGTTAGACCAAGAGCAAAAGAAAACACATTTATTCAAGAGACAATTTGTAAAACTTAAAATGTATTTTTTCTCTACAGCTAATTTGAAATGCAAGTTTCAGTTGCTGCAATATATTATTATACAGCTTTAAAAACTGCTTTATTCTCCAGTTAATAAACACATTGCAATTCAGCTGGTGCTTTAGTGCAGCTGTCTAATTTAAAATTTAATTTCATGGGGGAAAAAAAAAAAAAGGGTTATGTCTCTGGGTTGCTCAGTTTTCCCCCTGATTTCTAACATTTGTCTGGTAAAGATCGTGCTTTTTATCTATTAGAATGTCTAAAATCTGCACCTGTCAAACCTGTAACGGTAATAAGAGCGTAGGGAGAGCAGGCACGGAGGAAGTGCAGTCACCACCCCACTCCCCGTCTGCTCTCCCCTACTACTGCCTGAGCAGGATATATAGTTAGGCAATACACGGACCACCATATGAGCTGTTACATTAATGCTTGGGGGGGGGGCATGCACGCCAGCATAGAAAACGAAATGAGAAACAGTATAAAGTGCTGCATTATTCTAATGTTACACCCTATGCTGCAGTGAGACAAACACCCATCTTGTATGATCCCCAATAACAAAAAGCAATTAACCTTTTAACGCTGTTGCAGCGTTCTATTCCATCCTAACTGTGCCGGGCTTTAGTGCCGTTAGGAATGTCCGAGCCGTTTGGCTGTCCTGAAGCCAACTATGCTTCCTGGATGGGATCGCGGTCTGGAGGGCGTGCGTAGCTTCATAGGGACGTTCTCATCATTGAAATCTCGCGATCGCGCAATTTCAATGTGTCTACATCGAAACGTTGTTCCGATATAGACAAGTTAACCCTGTCATTAAAGGGTTAAGCAATGGTCTATTATATGGCATAGCTATAACAGATCTCAATTACAGGGCTTTCTGGCCAATTTGAAAAATAAAGTGTTCTACAGATGAGGACATAGGCAATCAAGAGTAGAAGGTGTGTGTTTATTAACCAATCACTGGCCAAAGGTGTTAAGCACATAGTGACAGAAGAAAAGTAGTCTAAAATGTTTTTTTCTCACTAGAATGCAAATACACTATTATGTGTCTGGGGAGTGACTGAACGAGGGATAAATCATTGCACTGTACATATTGCTTCCAAATACAGCCCCATCAATAAATGGTACACTGGGATCTGACTGAAGAGATTGAATTTAGCATAGTGACCTCAACCTCTGTGTGATTCACTGATGAGAAAGTGCAGCCAAAATAATTTGTGACAGATGGGAAAAAAAAAAAATTATTACCAAAGAGAGGTTGTTCAAGTAAAACAAAAAACCGTATGTGTGTTCAGTAGCTGCATACAAATAAACTCACAACTGCATTAGTTATTCACAAGCAGGTGATCGGGGTACACTAACCTGGCTGCTAACCTTTAGTATTATCTATACAGATTGTGAAGCTGGCCTAGTAATATTCTGTCTGGCTCTATGGAGATCAATTGCTTTTCCTTATTTTTATAGTTAGCTACATATATCTATTTTTATTAAAAAGAGTACTGCAGTATGCCTTTTTATTGGACTAACATTACATAGTAAAATACAAGCTTTCAAGAGGGGGTCCTCTCTTCCTCGGGGCTGAAGCATTACTGATCAATATGATAGAATTGTTTACATGATGTGAAGGAGATAAGTGAGAGAAGTTACAGGATGTAGTGATTAAAGGGATAGGAAAGTCAAAATGAACCCCTTCCGTGCCAACGATGGCTCTGAGCCATTGCAAAGTTTCCCTCTCAGGTGCCAACGACGGCTCAGAGCGTCACTAGCACTACCCCACCTTTGTGGAGTTCTGGGGGCCTCCATCCACTTCCCCCCCGGCAATCTGGCCTGTATAGTGACAGGCATCGTTGGGGCTTCTTTTGCACAGTGACGTCACGTGCAATGACGTCACCGTGCAACTTTATTTAAAACTGACAATAGTCAGTTATAGAGAGAGGGGGGCATGCTGCTTAGATGCCTGTATCTCAGGCATCTAAGCAGCTACAGACACCCAATGGTATAAGTATTAGGGTTAACAGTAAAAAATAAAAAAAGTGAAAAAGAAAATATTTTAAAAAAAAGTAAAAAAAAATACCCCAAAAATACAAGTTCTAAAAATAAACTTGTTTATTTTTTTTAAATAAATATCGGTTTATGTAGTACAAGTCCTAAAGCCTGTGTACACGGGCCATTTTTTGCAGTACAGCGGTCCCACCCCTTGCTCTCTCTCTCCCCCCTCTCTTTTGCCGTCTCTCTCCCCCCTCTCTTTTGCCGTCTCTCTCTACCCCCTCTCTTTTGCCGTCTCTCTCTACCCCCTCTCTTTTGCCGTCTCTCTCTACCCCCTCTCTTTTGCCGTCTCTCTCTACCCCCTCTCTTTTGCCGTCTCTCTCTACCCCCTCTCTTTTGCCGTCTCTCTCTCTACACCCTCTCTTTTGCCGTCTCTCTCTACCCCCTCTCTTTTGCCGTCTCTCTCTACCCCCTCTCTTTTGCCGTCTCTCTCTACCCCCTCTCTTTTGCCGTCTCTCTCCCCCTCTCTCTTTTGCGGTCTCTCTCTCTCTTTTGCGGTCTCTCTCCCCCTCTCTCTTTTGCTGTCTCTCTCTCCCTCTCTATCCCCCCTCTTCTGTTCTCTCTATCCCCCCTCTTTAGAGCTCTCTGTCTCCCGGCACCTGGCCCGCCCGCGTCACGCCCGGCCCCGCCCGCATCGCACCCGCCGGCCACACCCACTCCATACCCGGAACTTGGAAGGCCAGGTGTGTTTGTCTCTGCGCGGTCTCTTCTGCGCATGACAGCTTCGGACAAACACACTTGGCCTTTTATTATATAGGATAGCTAAATGATCACTGTGGTAACAGCGTTACCGCAGTGATCACCTAGCTGAGAAATGTCGCATTCCCTTTTACAATGCGGACCGATATTATATTTGTAATCCCCTGATCACCTGGATAATGTGGTTACAAATTAATAAATGGTAGAGGAATGCTATTTAATATATATATATTTTTATAATCAGTCTTCTTTTAGTGTGCGTGGAAAATGAGTAAAACACCCTCTTTATGCAGCTCTCCATCTTTCAAAACTTCTGTATTTTTTGCAAAGAAGCTTTTTTTTTGCAATACAGATGATATATTTTCTAGCGACAATTCCTTTAAAAATATCTGTTTATTTTGTAAAGAGCATTAAAAAAAAAAAAAAAAATAGCCTTTAACTTTTATGGGTTATGTCTGCAATCGGACAGCTGTAGAACCCTGGGAAACTAAAATACATTAAATAAAGTGCACCGCTTGGCGCATCACATGGGGGGCTACAAGTATTGCTAGTACAAAAATAGACAATGTAATAATAAGTGAAATATGGCGGCTCTTTGCAACTTATTCCATTCATTGCTGAGCACCCCAAATTCATGCTAGAAATACTTGTAGCCCCTCATTTGATGCACACAGGGGTGCTTTGTGTACCCCATTTTAGTTAATAGGTGGCTAGAACTGTTTAATTGCTGAAAACCATACAGTAAATTCTAAGATGCTGTTTTTGATTATTTATCAAATTGACGCCTGCAATAAAAAAAAAAAAAGGGAAAAAACAGTGAAATGTACTTAATTTCTGCTTATGTCAGACAGGTTACCTACTACAAATATTTATCCACACAGGTTTTGATGATAGAGATTAGAAAAATAAAATGACTATTATTTATTGAGTCGGGAGTAAAAAAATACACTTTTTTCACATTTTATGCGCTATTTTTTAAAACTGATGATACACACACATATAATAATGGTATATTTTGAATCGGCTGGGCCTGCTGAAAAAAACAATATATAGTTTATTCACACAAACTTTACTTCTAAAAGTGTTTAAATGTGAACTGCAACAAAAAGCTCAAAAACCATCTTAGCACACAGGTGGGAAATGGCTTAGCAGCCAAAGGGTTAAACATGTATGATGATTCAGAGAGAACGTGTCATTTTAAGATACTTAAATTCACTAGCCCACGGCAGAATTTCTTTTGCCAAGAGGTGATGTTTTCACCTCTTAGCAAATAGCGTGCAGGGAATCCGTCTGCCAAGCTGGATTTCACGCACGGCTATTGGCCAAGAGGTAAAAATGTCACCTCTAAAACAAAACCGCATTCTGCCGTGGGCTTCCTTAGCAGCTCAGAATGGTGATCGCTTGAAACAAATAAAGGAGCTTTCTGCATCAAAGGGACATAACACTCATCTGCTAAATCACTTGATGTAAAAGGGACATAATACTCATATGCTAAATAACTTGATGTAAAAGGGACATAATACTCATATGCTAAATAACTTGATGTTAAAGGGACATAATACTCATATGCTAAATAACTTGATGTAAAAGGGACATAATACTCATATGCTAAATAACTTGATGTAAAAGGGACATAATACTCATATGCTAAATAACTTGATACTAAAGGGACATAACACTCATATGCTAAATAACTTGATGTTAAAGGGACATAATACTCATATGCTAAATCACTTGATACTAAAGGGACATAACACTCATATGCTAAATCACTTGATACTAAAGGGACATAATACTCATATGCTAAATCACTTGATACTAAAGGGACATAACACTCATATGCTAAATCACTTGATGTTAAAGGGACATAATACTCATATGCTAAATCACTTGATATTAAAGGGACATAATACTCATATGCTAAATCACTTGATACTAAAGGGACATAATACTCATATGCTAAATCACTTGATACTAAAGGGACATAATACTCATATGCTAAATCACTTGATATTAAAGGGACATAACACTCATGCTAAATCACTTGATATTAAAGGGACATAACACTCATATGCTAAATCACTTGATGTTAAAGGGACATAATACTCTTATGCTAAATCACTTGATGTTAAAGGTACATAACACTCATATGCTAAATCATTTGATGTTAAAGGGACATAATACTCATATGCTAAATCACTTGATGATAAAGGGACATAATACTCATATGCTAAATCACTTGATGTTAAAGGGACATAATACTCATATGCTAAATCACTTGATGTTAAAGGGACATAATACTCATATGCTAAATCACTTGATGATAAAGGGACATAATACTCATATGCTAAATCACTTGATGATAAAGGGACATAATACTCATATGCTAAATCACTTGATGTTAAAGGGACATAACACTCATATGCTAAATCACTTGATGTTAAAGGGACATAATACTCATATGCTAAATCACTTGAGTATTATGTCCCTTTTATACTCATATGTTAAATCACTTGATGTTAAAGGGACATAATACTCATATGCTAAATCACTTGATGTTAAAGGGACATAATACTCATATGCTAAATCACTTGATGTTAAAGGGACATAATACTCATATGCTAAATCACTTGATGTTAAAGGGACATAACACTCATATGCTAAATCACTTGATGTTAAAGGGACATAATACTCATATGCTAAATCACTTGATGTTAAAGGGACATAATACTCATATGCTAAATCACTTGATGTTAAAGGGACATAACACTCATATGCTAAATCACTTGAAACTGATGCAGTATAACTGTAAAAAGCTGACAGGAAAATATCACCTGAGCATCTCTATGTAAAAAAGGAAGATATTTTACCTCACAATCTCCTCAGATCAGCAGAGTAAGTTCTGTGTAAAAAAAAGTTATACTCAGCTGCTGCCTAGCTGCAGGTAAAAAAAATTTTTTTAAAAAAATGAAGAAATGAACAGCAGCCAATCAGCATCAGCAGTGCTGAGGTCCAGAACTCTTTTACTGTAATCTCATGAGATTTGACTGAATTCTCATGAGATTTCATAGTAAACTTCCACAACTGAATAGGGAAATAACATGAGTGTGCATGAGGCTCAATCCCTTAGCTGTCCCGGGACAGACATACTGATTTGCTGTTTAGACGTCCTTTACAATGGGATGTGGCTGCTGAGGAACTTTTGAGGTAAAATCTTTCTTTTTTACATAAAGATGTTCAGGTGATATTTTCTAGTCAGCTTTTTACAGCTATGCTGCATCACTTTCAAGTGTTTCAACATTTGGGCATCATGGCCCTTTAAGTAAGTTATACTTTATGAATGAAAGTCCCCTTTCTTTGTTTCAATAGTCAATCCTAGAGGTTCAAAACCGCTAGGGTTGACTCTCACTTTAATTAAAGTGAAGGTAAACTTTGGTGAATGAATCCCGTTTTTTTTTAAATACTATTAAAAACAGGGGCACATTCATTTATCAAAGTTTAGAAGGCAGCCATTTTGATTAAAAACTTACCTTTGTTTTTTCACAGCCAGAGCAGCTTCCCCCACTCTCTTCACACATCATCAATGACTAATCCAGCTTCCTCCAATCACGACATGGCCTCAGGCAATGACTACCCTGGGGGGAAAGCTGTGATTGGAGGAAGCAGGATTAGTCATTGCTGACGTATGAATAGAGGATCTCTAGGTGGGGGAAGCTGCTCAGGCTGTGAAAAGAAAAGTTAATTTTTTTTTAACAAAACGGCTGCTTTGTAAACTTTGATAAATGAAAGTGCCCCTGTTTTTAATAGTATTTTTAAAAAACGGGCTTTCATTCATCAAAGTTTACCTTCACTTTAATATACATGGCATGGATTCATTAAAGCTCCATTCATTTTTATTGGAAAGACTGTACATGTTACACATTTACATAAGAATTGACACATATGCATTTGTATTGCATTAAAAACTGCAAGATCTGAATTGTTAAGAGCAAAAATAAAAAAAGGTGACAATAAAACCAGACTGGTTTTAACCTACAATCAACAAACACAGCAAATTGTTAATATAATTAACAATAATTGGAACATACTCCAAGCCGATCCCCACCTCAAAGATGTAATTGGAGATAGGGTACAACTCAGCTATAGGAGAAGCAGAAACTTAAAGGAGATTCTCAGCCCGAGCCATTATGTACACAAAACAACCGGATGAGACCGGCAGAACGAGGCTCCTTTTTATGTGGTAACTGCTTCTCTTGCAGCAACATGATTAAAAAGAAGTCCATTATTGATAGATTTGGTAAACATCACCAGATCAAGAGCTATATCAGTTGTAACTCAACTGGAGTAATCTATGCTCTCCAATGTAAATGTCCCAGAACGTACATTGGCATGACTTCAAGAACCCTACATACCAGACTAATGGAACACATGCGAAATATTCGTAATGCTCCCAAAGACCTATCAAAAGACAAAAAAATCACATCCGTAGCTTCTCATTTTTTCAAATACCACCAATCCAAGACCTCCGAATTAAAGTGCTTCGGAATCCAAAAGATTTCTTTGGGACTAAGAGGAGGTGACCTTGAAACAGCGCTACTCAAGGCTGAAACAAGATGGATATACCTAATGGATTGCGTATATCCCAAAGGCATGAATGAACAGAACAACTATTCCATGTTTATATAAATGAAGACAAATTCTCAAAAAGTGACAGGCTAACCTCTCAGTTAATTCTACTCATTTGAGCAAGCATATAGAAAATTCTGATCATATAAGATGACTTTTTTCACGGCAATCCACTATCAAATTTGTCTGTAAAAAATTGAAAATACCAGGGCTAAAATATTGCAATAGCCCTAAATTCCGTGACCTAGTCACTTATTCACCAAAAATAAAAAACACGTGTACCATCATCTTTCTGTCCATGGGGAGACAGAATTATTTCCATTACTTTTATCACCTTTTTAATACACCTCACTTTCATTCATGGTGCAATATCTATGGTCTTTTACCTTAGATATCTGCCTCCATCACCCTTGTGCACACACTTAACCATGATCACTATTTGGAATTTCACTATATATTCTTTCCTATTCACTTATCATGGCATATTTCTCCCAATTAAAACATCCCCACACAAAACTGCCTTGTAATAATGGCAGCATTTTTGTTATCATGGTGTGATCACTGATATCAACCTATCGGACACTCCTGTCTGGATTAGAATTATTATTATTATTATTATTTATGACTCACATTCACTATAAATATTTACTTCACAATGTTTGTCAATGCTCCATTATGTCCACTATTTTTGACTTCACCAATTTTGAATTAGACACACACTTTGGCATATTTTTGCCAGCAAAAAATATCTTTCAATATTACCGAAGTGTAATAATGGCAGTTTAACTGTTGGTACATTTGGCATAGTGACACTTATTCGCTGGACACCAATATTAAAATTAAAATTATCATCTCTCATATACGGTAATTTTTACTATTTAATCACATTTATGTGACCCCTGTTTTTTTCACCTCACCATCAACAAGGAATGTTGCACTGTAAATATCTGTTCTTTATTCACCAACCCCAACACATCACACACCATAAATTATGAGTGCACCAATATCATTCCTTTCCATTATGATCCACGATGTGTTGACAGTGTTTTAGGTTCATGAGTAAAATATATGCATAGATGTAGGTACAGTAGTTAAGATATTTTTGATTATCGACAAAATGAATGGAATAATTCCAGTGATGAATATGTCCATCAATTGAATAAGCTTTATAATATTTCCAGCTATTAGAATTACTCTTTAATCAACATAATGAACTGACAATTAAAATCCAACACAGACACGTCTTTCACATAAGCAGAGAAAATATTTCTCGCAATATTCTATGATGTCAATAGATAAGCCTGCAATCTACACCTTGGGAATGTGTCTTCTTTTCTTTTTTGTTTACAAGCCTATCAATAATACCAAAACGCTGTTAAACGTCTAACTAAGAGACGTCAATCACACGCACAATACTCCTCCCCCTCTCTTTTGGAGCCCGTTGATTGGTCCAAGTAAGCCAATGGGCTGATGGCATCGCATTCAAATACCCTCTGACGCCGGCGCGCGTCACCTTTGAAAAAGCTGAAACGCTATTGGCGAAACATGTTAGGGATGGGTATCGTCGAAATACCCTGTTTAGTTCTTTTTTTTAAATGGCATATTAACTTGACATTTAACATTTAATTAATGGTGGCCTGTCAAATTCAGGGATAAGTTAAATATCCAAAAAGCGCTACTTAATGCTGACCGCTGATAGTTATATACTTTAACGGTGAGCTATTTATCTGGGCTGTCTCAGCTACAGCACCTTAAATATCACAGCATAACAGCTTACCGTTATAGCCTACTGAAAACATACATTTTTTATATACCATTTTGGACTCTCATGAGTATAATTGTATTCTTACAAATACTTTGTAGTTAAAAATTCTGATTTGATGAATTAATCCTGATGTATTTAACTACTAGCAAAGTATTGTGTAAACACTAGTCACGATTAGAGCCCACAATACTCTGCTGTGCTACTCGGTGTAACAGCCAATCAGCACAAGATATAATCTTGAGTTGGTTTCACTTCAGCAGTTAGGACAGTAAACGATACACTGTTGGCAACTAGATTAAGACCCCTGAAATTTAACTATTTATTCAGCTCCAGTATTACGTTCCAATATTTGATAAAATGGACCACAGGTTACAGAATATTTGCAATGTGTAGATATACACGCAAATTAATAAGAGAATTATATCCCAAATAATATTCTCCTGATGTTGCTATAATTTCATTATACTCTTTGGCTCAAGTTGATATAACAACAAATACCAGCATATAGTGGTAAAAATTGAATATTGCCATTGAGAATAACAGAAATACTCATTTATAGATAACAACAGAATATTCTCTGTTAATGTACACCAAACACTACCACACAGCACAGATGCAATAATCCACATAATTATATGTAGAAATCTCAATTTAATTTAGTTTTAAGTGTATGTTGAGTTATTTAATACCCTCTGATTGCAGTGTCTGAGTAATTAACCAGTTTTGGGAAACCAAAAATTAAAATATAAATAAATATATAGACCACTCTATTTATAGTGGCATAACTTTACAGACGTAACTTTATAATCATCCGAGAATAAAGCACTCTATTCTGGGAAGTAAAATATTGAGACAAAATACAGTAATTATCTTTCTGGTTAATTAACAAAAAGGTAAAAACACAAGGTACTCAAGACTAGATCTCAGATATAAGAGACAATACATCAACTGAGTATCCACAAATAGTTATACCTAAATTCCAGGAAATTAGATCAAGGGATATTACCCAATATCTTTACAGAATCAATATACTCTAGAGTTGTTACAATACCACAAAAATATTCTTACTTTGGTATCCCCATTCCAGTCAAATTCCTGATTATAAGGACACTAATAGCTAACGTTCTGTAACTCCTGCGCACCCACATACACATTCATAAAGATCACAATTACATTGTGGACATACTGATCTCTTCAACGGTGTGCAATCTCAATATATTTAATTCTACCACCAATATAATAGGTCCAAAAATACCCAATACCTGTCCATTGCACTGGCACAAAATTGCTTAGATAATTCACAACAAGCCATCCCTATATACCAATAGCCAGTCTAAATATTTGTCGAGTTTGTATGTGTTTTTAAATTGCACACATTTACACACTTATTTTAATCTACAGTAATCCTAATAAAAGTTATGTTTTCATTTCTAAATCAACCCTTTGGTTCAGGTTGGTATTGAAACCAGTCCTATCAATATTATCTTTATTTATTATTTTTTAGGGGTACAGAAGTGCTACTTAAGTGCATTCTTCTAGTCTCTATCCCTCCAATGGTACAGACTATTTTTTCAACATATGCATTTGTGTTCATTATGTGATATCCCGAACAGCTAAAAGGTATCTGTAGGAAGAGTCACAACATCTACAAATGGCGTGTTTATTTTTAATATTTTATTCAAGACACACTCGCACCCGCCGATTCAGAGAGGTTTACCTTCTCTCCTGTGTTTTTCATCCCAACCAAAATAAATCTTAAAGTGCCTTGACTCACTGCGGCAAGTAAAATCAAGGTGACAAGTTACCGCAAACCTAATGTCCATGCAACCTCAACCTGTAGACTGTAAGCTCTTTGTAGCAGAGCCCTCTTCATCTTGTAATAGATTTGTTTAGTCTGTATTTGTATCTTACCACAAATGTTTGTCATTGTATACCCCTATTTTTGTACCCAGCGCTATACAAATAAATTATAATCCACAATATACACAATCATTCAGATCCAGAACTATACTGTATTATGCTTTGTCCCTGAAGCGCTAATTAAGAATGTTTGTGGACAAACTGTGGTGATTGTATGAAACTTTAGTTTACAAGTCAGAGGAGAAAGTTACTAGTCCCTGTATATTTATTAGTAAAGAGTCACCATATTCAGCAGCACCAAGTGCATGAACACAGGGTGTAAAGCCCCTTACAGTAGACTTGATAGCACTAACTGATGGAGAACGACCCCCTGCACCAAGGAGCTTACAATCTATTATTTACTGGCCCACAGCAAGCTATTACTGGTCTGGGGTAAGTAGTTTTGCGTGGATTATATGGGAAACAGAGGGTCTTGCTTGGGGCAGAACTTAAACTCTGGATAAAGTGTGTTCAGCTCTAAGTGTTAGGGAAAGTATACACAGCTGCAGCAGAATAAAGTATTATTAATATCACTATATGTGTGTGTAAGGGGAAGTATACACAGCTGCAGCAGAATAAAGTATTATTAATATCACTATATATGTGTAAGGGGAAGTATACACAGCTGCAGAAGAATAAAGTATTATTATTATCACTATATGTGTGTGAGGGGAAGTATACACAGCTGCAGCAGAATAAAGTATTATTATTATCACTATGTGTGTGAGGGGAAGTATACACAGCTGCAGCAGAATAAAGTATTATTATCACTATGTGTGTGAGGGGAAGTATACACAGCTGCAGCAGAATAAAGTATTATTAATATCACTATATATGTGTAAGGGGAAGTATACACAGCTGCAGCAGAATAAAGTATTATTATCACTATATGTGTGTGAGGGGAAGTATACACAGCTGCAGCAGAATAAAGTATTATTATCACCATATATACGTGTGTGTGAGGGGAAGTATACACAGCTGCAGCAGAATAAAGTATTATTATTATCACTATATATACGTGTGAGTGAGGGGGAAGTATACACAGCTGCAGCAGAATAAAGTATTATTAATATCACTATGTGTGTGTGAGGGGAAGTATACACAGCTGCAGCAGAATAAAGTATTAATATCACTATATATGTGTAAGGGGAAGTATACACAGCTGCAGCAGAATAAAGTATTATTAATATCACTATATATGTGTTAGGGAAAGTATACACAGCTGCAGCAGAATAAAGTATTATTATTATCAATATATATATATATATATATATATATATATATATATATATATATAAGGGGGAAATAAACACAGCTGCAGCAGAATACAGTATTATTATTATCACTATATATACGTGTGAGTGAGGGGGAAGTATACACAGCTGCAGCAGAATAAAGTATTATTAATATCACTATGTGTGTGTGAGGGGAAGTATACACAGCTGCAGCAGAATAAAGTATTATTATTATCACTATATATACGTGTGAGTGAGGGGGAAGTATACACAGCTGCAGCAGAATAAATTATTATTAATATCACTATGTGTGTGTGAGGGGAAGTATACACAGCTGCAGCAGAATAAAGTATTAATATCACTATATATGTGTAAGGGGAAGTATACACAGCTGCAGCAGAATAAAGTATTATTAATATCACTATATGTGTGTGAGGGGGAAGTATACACAGCTGCAGCAGAATAAAGTATTATTATTATCACTATATATATATATATATATATATATATATATATATATATATATATATATATATATGAGGGGGAAGTGTACACAGCTGCAGCAGAATAAAGTATTATTATTATCACTATATGTGTGTGATGGGAAGTATACACAGCTGCAGCAGAATAAAGTATTATTAATATCACCATATGTGTGTGAGGGGAAGTATACACAGCTGCAGCAGAATAAAGTATTATTATTATCACTATATATACGTGTGAGTGAGGGGGAAGTATACACAGCTGCAGCAGAATAAAGTTATATATATTATTATCACTATATATATGTGTGAGGGGGAAGTATACACAGCTGCAGCAGAATAAAGTATTATTAATATCACTATATATATGTGTGAGGGGAAGTATACACAGCTGCAGCAGAATAAAGTATTATTATTATCACTATACGTGTGTGAGGGGAAGTATACACAGCTGCAGCAGAATAAAGTAATATCACTATGTGTGTGAGGGGGAAGTATACACAGCTGCAGCAGAATAAAGTATTATTATTATCACTATACGTGTGTGAGGGGAAGTATACACAGCTGCAGCAGAATAAAGTAATATCACTATGTTTGTGAGGGGGAAGTATACACAGCTGCAGCAGAATAAAGTATTATTATTATCACTATATGTGTGTAAGGGGAAGTATACACAGCTGCAGCAGAATAAAGTATTATCACTATATGTGTGTGAGAGGGAAGTATACATAGCTGCAGCAGAATAAAGTATTATTATTATCACTATATGTCTGTGAGGGGGAAGTATACACAGCTGCAGCAGAATAAAGTATTATCACTATATGTGTGTGAGAGGGAAGTATACATAGCTGCAGCAGAATAAAGTATTATTATTATCACTATATGTGTGTGAGAGGGAAGTATACATAGCTGCAGCAGAATAGAGTATTATTATTATCACTATATGTGTGTGAGGGGAAGTATACACAGCTGCAGCAGAATAAAGTATTATTAATATCACTATATATGTGTTAGGGAAAGTATACACAGCTGCAGCAGAATAAAGTATTATTAATATCACTATATATGTGTTAGGGAAAGTATACACAGCTGCAGCAGAATAAAGTATTATTAATATCACTATATATGTGTAAGGGGAAGTATACAAAGCTGCAGCAGAATAAAGTATTATTATTATCACTATATGTGTGTGAGGGGGAAGCATACACAGCTGCAGCAGAATAAAGTATTATTATTATCACTATATGTGTGTGAGGGGGAAGTATACACAGCTGCAGCAGAATAAAGTATTATTATTATCACTATATATATGTAAGGAGAAGTATACACAGCTGCAGCAGAATAAAGTATTATTAATATCACTATATGTGTGTAAGGGGAAGTATACACAGCTGCAGCAGAATAAACTATTATTATTATCACTATATAAAGTATACACAGCTGCAGCAGAATAAAGTATTATTAATATCACTATATATGTGTAAGGGGAAGTATACACAGCTGCAGCAGAATAAAGTATTATTAATATCACTATATATGTGTAAGGGGAAGTATACACAGCTGCAGCAGAATAAAGTAGTATTAATATCACTATATATATATATATATATATATATATATATATATATGTGTGTGAGGGGAAGTATACACAGCTGCAGCAGAATAAAGTATTATTATTATCACTATATATATGTGTGAGGGGGAAGTATACACAGCTGCAGCAGAATAAAGTATTATTATTATCACTATATGTGTGTGAGGGGGAAGTATACACAGCTGCAGCAGAATAAAGTATTATTATTATCACTATATGTGTGTGAGGGGGAAGTATACACAGCTGCAGCAGAATAAAGTATTATTATTATCACTATATGTGTGTGAGGGGAAGTATACACAGCTGCAGCAGAATAAAGTATTATTATTATCACTATATATATGTGTGAGGGGGAAGTATACACAGCTGCAGCAGAATAAAGTATTATTATTATCACTATATACAGTATTATTATCACTATATATATATATATGTGTGAGGGGAAGTATACACAGCTGCAGCAGAATAAAGTATTATTAATATCACTATATATGTGTGTAAGGGGAAGTATACACAGCTGCAGCAGAATAAAGTATTATTAATATCACTATATATGTGTGTAAGGGGAAGTATACACAGCTGCAGCAGAATAAAGTATTATTAATATCACTATATATGTGTGTAAGGGGAAGTATACACAGCTGCAGCAGAATAAAGTATTATTATTATCACTATATATGTGTGTGAGGGGAAGTATACACAGCTGCAGCAGAATAAAGTATTATTATTATCACTATATATATGTGTGTGTGAGGGGAAGTATACACAGCTGCAGCAGAATAAAGTATTATTATTATCACTATATATGTGTGTGAGGGGAAGTATACACAGCTGCAGCAGAATAAAGTATTATTATTATCACTATATATGTGTGTGTGATGGGGAAGTATACACAGCTGCAGCAGAATAAAGTATTATTATTATCACTATATATGTGTGTGAGGGGAAGTATACACAGCTGCAGCAGAATAAAGTATTATTATTATCACTATATATGTGTGTGAGGGGAAGTATACACAGCTGCAGCAGAATAAAGTATTATTATTATCACTATATATGTGTGTGTGTGATGGGGAAGTATACACAGCTGCAGCAGAATAAAGTATTATTATTATCACTATATATATGTGTGTGTGATGGGGAAGTATACACAGCTGCAGCAGAATAAAGTATTATTATTATCACTATATATATGTGTGTGTGATGGGGAAGTATACACAGCTGCAGCAGAATAAAGTATTATTATTATCACTATATATATGTGTGTGTGATGGGGAAGTATACACAGCTGCAGCAGAATAAAGTATTATTATCACTATATATATGTGTGTGTGATGGGGAAGTATACACAGCTGCAGCAGAATAAAGTATTATTATTATCACTATATATATGTGTGTGTGCTGGAGAAGTATACACAGCTGCAGCAGAATACAGTATTATTATTATCAATATATATATATATATATATATATATATATATATATGTGTGTGTGTGTGTGTGAGGGGAAGTATACACAGCTGCAGCAGAATAAAGTATTATTATTATCACTATATATGTGTGTGAGGGGGAAGTATACACAGCTGCAGCAGAATAAAGTATTATTATTATCACTATATATGTGTGTGATGGAGAAGTATACACAGCTGCAGCAGAATAAAGTATTATTATTATCACTATATATATATATATATATGTGTGTGAGGGGAAGTATACACAGCTGCAGCAGAATAAAGTATTATTATTATCACTATATATGTGTGTGAGGGGGAAGTATACACAGCTGCAGCAGAATAAAGTATTATTATTATCACTATATATGTGTGTGATGGAGAAGTATACACAGCTGCAGCAGAATAAAGTATTATTATTATCAATATATATGTGTGTGATGGAGAAGTATACACAGCTGCAGCAGAATAAAGTATTATTATTATCACTATATATATATATATGTGTGTGTGTGAGGGGAAGTATACACAGCTGCAGCAGAATAAAGTATTATTAACATCACTATATATGTGTGTGAGGGGGAAGTATACACAGCTGCAGCAGAATAAAGTATTATTATTATCACTATATATACGTGTGTGAGGGGAAGTATACACAGCTGCAGCAGAATAAAGTATTATTATTATCACTATATATATGTGTGTGAGGGGAAGTATACACAGCTGCAGCAGAATAAAGTATTATTAACATCACTATATATGTGTGTGAGGGGGAAGTATACACAGCTGCAGCAGAATAAAGTATTATTATTATCACTATATATATATATATGTGTGTGAGGGGGAAGTATACACAGCTGCAGCAGAATAAAGTATTATTAACATCACTATATATGTGTGTGAGGGGAAGTATACACAGCTGCAGCAGAATAAAGTATTATTAACATCACTATATATGTGTGTGAGGGGGAAGTATACACAGCTGCAGCAGAATAAAGTATTATTATTATCACTATATATATATATATATATATATATATATATATATATATATATATATATATATATATATGTGTGAGGGGAAGTATACACAGCTGCAGCAGAATAAAGTATTATTATCACCACTATATATATATATATATATATATATATATATATATATATATATATATATATATATATATATATATATATATATGTGTGTGTGTGATGGGGAAGTATACACAGCTGCAGCAGAATAAAGTATTATTATCACTATATGTGTGTGATGGGGAAGTATACACAGCTGCAGCAGAATAAAGTATTATTAATATCACTATATATATGTGTGTGTGTGAGGGGAAGTATACACAGCTGCAGCAGAATAAAGTATTATTATTATCACTATATATATATATATGTGTGTGTGTGTGATGGGGAAGTATACACAGCTGCAGCAGATTAAAGTATTAAGTATTATCACTATATATATATATATATGTGTGTGAGGGGAAGTATACACAGCTGCAGCAGAATAAAGTATTATTATTATCACTATATGTGTGTGATGGGGGAAGTATACACAGCTGCAGCAGAATAAAGTATTATTATTATCACTATATATATGTGTGTGATGGGGAAGTATACACAGCTGCAGCAGAATAAAGTATTATTATTATCACTATATATATGTGTGTGATGGGGAAGTATACACAGCTGCAGCAGAATAAAGTATTATTATTATCACTATATATGTGTGTGAGGGGAAGTATACACAGCTGCAGCAGAATAAAGTATTATTATTATCACTATATATGTGTGTGAGGGGGAAGTATACACAGCTGCAGCAGAATAAAGTATTATTATTATCACTATATATGTGTGTGATGGAGAAGTATACACAGCTGCAGCAGAATAAAGTATTATTATTATCACTATATATATATATATATATGTGTGTGAGGGGAAGTATACACAGCTGCAGCAGAATAAAGTATTATTATTATCACTATATATGTGTGTGAGGGGGAAGTATACACAGCTGCAGCAGAATAAAGTATTATTATTATCACTATATATGTGTGTGATGGAGAAGTATACACAGCTGCAGCAGAATAAAGTATTATTATTATCAATATATATGTGTGTGATGGAGAAGTATACACAGCTGCAGCAGAATAAAGTATTATTATTATCACTATATATATATATATGTGTGTGTGTGAGGGGAAGTATACACAGCTGCAGCAGAATAAAGTATTATTAACATCACTATATATGTGTGAGGGGAAGTATACACAGCTGCAGCAGAATAAAGTATTATTAACATCACTATATATGTGTGTGAGGGGGAAGTATACACAGCTGCAGCAGAATAAAGTATTATTATTATCACTATATATACGTGTGTGAGGGGAAGTATACACAGCTGCAGCAGAATAAAGTATTATTATTATCACTATATATATGTGTGTGAGGGGAAGTATACACAGCTGCAGCAGAATAAAGTATTATTAACATCACTATATATGTGTGTGAGGGGGAAGTATACACAGCTGCAGCAGAATAAAGTATTATTATTATCACTATATATATATATATGTGTGTGAGGGGGAAGTATACACAGCTGCAGCAGAATAAAGTATTATTAACATCACTATATATGTGTGTGAGGGGAAGTATACACAGCTGCAGCAGAATAAAGTATTATTAACATCACTATATATGTGTGTGAGGGGGAAGTATACACAGCTGCAGCAGAATAAAGTATTATTATTATCACTATATATATATATATATATATATATATATATATATATATATATATATATATATATATATATATGTGTGAGGGGAAGTATACACAGCTGCAGCAGAATAAAGTATTATTATCACCACTATATATATATATATATATATATATATATATATATATATATATGTGTGTGTGTGATGGGGAAGTATACACAGCTGCAGCAGAATAAAGTATTATTATCACTATATGTGTGTGATGGGGAAGTATACACAGCTGCAGCAGAATAAAGTATTATTAATATCACTATATATATGTGTGTGTGTGAGGGGAAGTATACACAGCTGCAGCAGAATAAAGTATTATTATTATCACTATATATATATATATGTGTGTGTGTGTGATGGGGAAGTATACACAGCTGCAGCAGAATAAAGTATTATTATTATCACTATATATATATATATATGTGTGTGAGGGGAAGTATACACAGCTGCAGCAGAATAAAGTATTATTATTATCACTATATGTGTGTGATGGGGGAAGTATACACAGCTGCAGCAGAATAAAGTATTATTATTATCACTATATATATGTGTGTGATGGGGAAGTATACACAGCTGCAGCAGAATAAAGTATTATTATTATCACTATATATATGTGTGTGATGGGGAAGTATACACAGCTGCAGCAGAATAAAGTATTATTATTATCACTATATATGTGTGTGAGGGGAAGTATACACAGCTGCAGCAGAATAAAGTATTATTATTATCACTATATATGTGTGTGAGGGGAAGTATACACAGCTGCAGCAGAATAAAGTATTATTATTATCACTATATATATGTGTGTGATGGGGAAGTATACACAGCTGCAGCAGAATAAAGTATTATTATTATCACTATATATATGTGTGTGATGGGGAAGTATACACAGCTGCAGCAGAATAAAGTATTATTATTATCACTATATATGTGTGTGAGGGGAAGTATACACAGCTGCAGCAGAATAAAGTATTATTATTATCACTATATATGTGTGTGAGGGGAAGTATACACAGCTGCAGCAGAATAAAGTTATATATATTAGTAGTAGTAATTATCACTATTATTACACAGACCCTATAGAGCTTAGGGGCCTGTGACATAACTTTGTTTTGTATAATGCTTTACCCCTCACTTACAGCTCAGCACACAGGAAAGTGAGGCACCAGGCAGTAAAGGGGTTAATGTGATCACTGCGGGGGCACACCATGTTAACCCCTGAGCCGCCGTGCTATATGTCACTACAACCTGTGGCCAGCCCTGACCTTCCTGCCGCCTGTCCCATGTGAGCTCCTCGTGCACACCCCAGCCCCATGTGCCGCCCGTCCCCTCACCGTGCTGCGGTCACCTTCTGTCCCCGTCTCCCCCTCCTCAGGCTGCCTCTCGGCCGTCATGTTTTCCAGGGGGGGCCTCTTAAAAAAAACTCGCGAGCACAAAACTCTCTACCACTGCCGGTGCGCGCGGCCGCGAGTTACGCCCACTTCACCCAGCCCGCGACAGCGGGTCACGCCTACCACACCATGCAAGGAGTACTCGTGGCTACAGGAACGCGCGCAGTGTGTGAACTTTTATTACCTTATTTGTCCCCATTTACCTCAGTCATGTGCAATAAAACAGAGCAATAATATAAATGTTACTCGGTTTATAAATACTAAGGACTGTGAGAAATAATAGTGACAACCTTTTGTTTTACTTCCCAGCCTCTGTATAGCACTTTAGGTCAGTTTTACCTTTATACCCAACCTACTCACATTATCTATACAATTAGCAGGTGACACTCACATTATCTCTACAACTAGCAAGGGACACTCACATTATCTATACAACTAGCAGGTGACACATTATCTATACAACTAGCAAGGGACACTCACATTATCTATACAACTAGCAGGTGACACTCACATTATCTATACAACTAGCAAGTGTCACTCACATTATACAACTAGCAGGTGTCACTCACATTATCTATACAACTAGCAGGTGTCACTCACATTATCTATACAACTAGCAGGTGTCACTCACATTATACAACTAGCAGGTGTCACATTATACAACTAGCAGGTGTCACTCACATTATACAACTAGCAGGTGTCACTCACATTATCTATACAACTAGCAGGTGTCACTCACATTATCTATACAACTAGCAGGTGTCACTCACATTATACAACTAGCAGGTGTCACTCACATTATACAACTAGCAGGTGTCACTCACATTATCTATACAACTAGGAGATAACACTCACATTATCTATACAACTAGCAGGTGACACTCACATTATCTATACAACTAGCAAGTGTCACTCACATTATACAACTAGCAGGTGTCACTCACATTATCTATACAACTAGCAGGTGTCACTCACATTATACAACTAGCAGGTGTCACATTATACAACTAGCAGGTGTCACTCACATTATCTATACAACTAGCAGGTGTCACTCACATTATCTATACAACTAGCAGGTGTCACTCACATTATACAACTAGCAGGTGTCACTCACATTATACAACTAGCAGGTGTCACTCACATTATCTATACAACTAGCAGGTGTCACTCACATTATCTATACAACTAGCAAGTGACACTCACATTATCTATACAACTAGCAGGTGTCACTCACATTATCTATACAATTAGCAGGTGACACAGCTATACAATTAGCAGGTGACACATTATCTATACAATTAGCAGGTGACACATTATCTATACAACTAGCAAGGGACACTCACATTATCTATACAACTAGCAGGTGTCACTCACATTATCTATACAACTAGCAAGGGACACTCACATTATCTATACAACTAGCAGGTGACACTCACATTATCTATACAACTAGCAAGTGTCACTCACATTATCTATACAACTAGCAGGTGTCACTCACATTATCTATACAACTAGCAGGTGTCACTCACATTATCTATACAACTAGCAAGTGACACTCACATTATCTATACAACTAGCAGGTGTCACTCACATTATCTATACAATTAGCAGGTGACACATCTATACAATTAGCAGGTGACACATTATGCAATTAGCAGGTGACACTCACATTATCTATACAACTAGCAGGTGTCACATTATCTATACAACTAACAAGTGACACTCACATTATCTATACAACTAGCAGGTGTCACATTATCTATACAACTAGCAGGTGACACTCACATTATCTATACAACTAGCAGGTGTCACATTATCTATACAACTAGCAGGTGACACTCACATTATCTATACAACTAGCAGGTGACACTCACATTATCTATACAACTAGCAGGTGTCACATTATCTATACAACTAGCAAGTGACACTCACATTATCTATACAACTAGCAGCTGACACTCACATTATCTATACAACTAGTAGATGACACTCACATTATCTATACAACTAGCAGGTGACACTCACATTATCTATACAACTAGCAGGTGTCACATTATGTATACAAGTAGCAAGTGACACTCACATTATCTATACAACTAGCAGGTGTCAAATTATCTATACAATTAGCAGGTGACACTCACATTATCTATACAACTAGCATGTGTCACATCTATACAACTAACAAGTGATACTCACATTATCTATACAACTAGCAGGTGTCACATTATCTATACAACTAGCAGGTGACATTCACATTATCTATACAACTAGCAAGTGACACTCACATTATCTATACAACTAGCAGGTGTCACTCACATTATCTATACAATTAGCAGGTGACACATCTATACAATTAGCAGGTGACACATTATGCAATTAGCAGGTGACACTCACATTATCTATACAACTAGCAGGTGTCACATTATCTATACAACTAACAAGTGACACTCACATTATCTATACAACTAGCAGGTGTCACATTATCTATACAACTAGTAGGTGACACTCACATTATCTATACAACTAGCAGGTGTCACATTATCTATACAACTAGCAGGTGACACTCACATTATCTATACAACTAGCAGGTGACACTCACATTATCTATACAACTAGCAAGTGACACTCACATTATCTATACAACTAGTAGATGACACTCACATTATCTATACAACTAGCAGGTGACACTCACATTATCTATACAACTAGCAGGTGTCACATTATCTATACAACTAGCAAGTGACACTCACATTATCTATACAACTAGCAGGTGTCACATTATCTATACAATTAGCAGGTGACACTCACATTATTTATACAACTAGCATGTGTCACATTATCTATACAACTAGCAGGTGTCACATCTATACAACTAACAAGTGATACTCACATTATCTATACAACTAGCAGGTGTCACATTATCTATACAACTAGCAGGTGACATTCACATTATCTATACAACTAGCAGGTGACACTCACATTATCTATACAACTAGCAGGTGTCACATTATCTATACAACTAGCAAGTGACACTCACATTATCTATACAACTAGCAGGTGTCACATTATCTATACAATTAGCAGGTGACACTCACATTATCTATACAACTAGCATGTGTCACATTATCTATACAACTAGCAGGTGTCACATCTATACAACTAACAAGTGATACTCACATTATCTATACAACTAGCAGGTGTCACATTATCTATACAACTAGCAGGTGACACTCACATTATATATACAATTAGCAGGTGACACATTATTTATACAATTAGCAGGTGACACTCACATTATCTATACAATTAGCAGGTGTTGCTCACATTATCTATACAACTAGCATGTGACACTCACATTATCTATACAATTAGCAGGCGACACTCACATTATCTATACAACTAGCAGGAGTCACATTACCTATACAACTAGCAGGTGTCACATTATCTATACAAATAGCAGGTGTCACATTATCTATACAACTAGCAGGTGTCACATTATCTATACAATTAGCAGGTGTCACATTTTGTCTATAAAATTAGCAGATGACACTCACATTATCTATACAACTAGCAGGTGACACTCACATTATCTATACAACTAGCAAATGACACTCACATTATCTATACAACTAGCAGGTGTCACATTATCTATACAATTAGCAAGTGTCATATTATCTATACAATTAGCAGGTGACACTCACATTATCTATGCAACTAGCAGGTGACACTCACATTATCTATACAACTATCAAGTGACACTCACATTATCTATACAACTAGCAGATGACACTCACATTATCTATACAACTAGCAGGTGTCACTCACATTATCTATACAACTAGCAGGTGACACTCACATTATCTATACAACTAGCAAATGACACTCACATTATCTATACAACTAGCAGATGACATTCACATTATCTATACAAATAGCAGGTGACACTCACATTATCTATACAACTAGCAGCAGTCACATTATCTATACAACTAGCAGGTGACACTCACATTATACAATTAGCAGGTGACACTCACATTATCTATACAACTAGCAGGTGTCACATTATCTATACAATTAGCAGGTGACACTCACATTATCTATAAACTAGCAGGTGACACTCACATTATCTATACAACTAGCAAGTAACACTCACATTATCTATACAACTACCAGGTGTCACTCACATCATCTATACAATAAGCAGGTAACACTCACTCACATTATCTATACAACTAGCAAGTGACACTCACATTATCTATACAATTAGCAGGTGTCACATTATCTAAACAACTAGCAGGTGTCACATTATCTATACAATTAGCAGGTGACACTCACATTATCTATACAACTACCAGGTGTCACATTATCTATACAATTAGCAGGTAACACTAACATTATCTATACAACTAGCAAGTGACACTCACATTATCTATACAACTAGCAGCTGACACTCACATTATCTATACAACTAGCAGGCAACACTCACATTATCTATACAATTAGCAGGTAACACTAACATTATCTATACAACTAGCAAGTGACACTCACATTATCTATACAATTAGCAGGTGACACTCACATTATCTATACAACTAGCAGCTGACACTCACATTATCTATACAACTAGCAGGTGACACTCACATTATCTATACAACTAGCAGGTGACACTCACATTATCTATACAATTAGCAGGTGTCACATTATCTATACAACTAGCAGGCAACACTCACATTATCTATACAACTAGCAGGTCACACTCACATTATCTATACAACTAGCAGGTCACACTCACATTATCTATACAACTAGCAGGTGACACTCACATTATCTATACAACTAGCAGGTGACACTCACATTATCTATACAACTAGCAGGTAACACTCACTTTATCTATACAACGAGCAGGTGTCACATTATCTAAACATTATCTATACAATTAGCAGCTGACACTCACATTATCTATACAACTAGCAGGTGACACTCACATTATCTGTACAACTAGCAGGCATCACTCACATTATCTATACAACTAGCAGCTGACATTCACATTATACAACTAGCAGATGACACTCACATTATCTATACAACTAGCAGGTGACACTCACATTATCTATACAACTAGCAGGTGACACTCACATTATGTATACAACTAGCAGCTGACACTCACATTATCTATACAACTAGCAGCTGACATTCACATTATACAACTAGCAGATGACACTCACATTATCTATACAACTAGCAGGTGACACTCACATTATCTATACAACTAGCAGGTGACACTCACATTATCTATACAACTAGCAGCTGACACTCACATTATCTATACAACTAGCAGGCAACACTCACATTATCTATACAATTAGCAGGTAACACTAACATTATCTATACAACTAGCAAGTGACACTCACATTATCTATACAATTAGCAGGTGTCACATTATCTATACAACTAGCAGGCAACACTCACATTATCTATACAACTAGCAGGTCACACTCACATTATCTATACAACTAGCAGGTGACACTCACATTATCTATACAACTAGCAGGTGACACTCACATTATCTATACAACTAGCAGGTAACACTCACTTTATCTATACAACTAGCAGGTGACATTTACATTATCTATACAACTAGCAGGTGTCACATTATCTAAACATTATCTATACAATTAGCAGCTGACACTCACATTATCTATACAACTAGCAGGTGACACTCACATTATCTGTACAACTAGCAGGAATCACTCACATTATCTATACAACTAGCAGCTGACATTCACATTATACAACTAGCAGATGACACTCACATTATCTATACAACTAGCAGGTGACACTCACATTATCTATACAACTAGCAGGTGACACTCACATTATCTATACAATTAGCAGGTGACACTCACATTATCTATACAACTAGCAGGTGACACTCACATTATCTTCTATACACCTAGCAGGTAACACTCACATTATCTATACAATTAGCAAGTAACGCTCACATTATCTATACAACTAGCAAGTAACGCTCACATTATCTATACAATTAGCAGGTAACACTCACATTATCTATACAACTAGGAGGTAACTCTCACATTATCTTTACAATTAGCAGGTGACACTCACATTATCTATACAATTAGCAGGTGACACACATTATCTATACAACTAGTAGATGACACTCACATTATCTATACAATTAGCAGGTGACACTCACATTATCTATACAACTAGCAGCTGACACTCACATTATCTATACAATTAGCAGGTGACACTCACATTATCTATACAACTAACAGGTGTCACATTATCTATACAACTAGCAGCTGACACTCACATTATCTATACAATTAGCAGGTGACACTCACATTATCTATACAACTAACAGGTGTCACATTATCTATACAACTAGCAGCTGACACTCACATTATCTATACAATTAGCAGGTGACACTCACATTATCTATACAACTAGCAGGTAACCCTCACATTATCTATACGATTAGCAGGTAACACTCACATTATCTATACAACTAGCAAGTAACACTCACATTATCTATACAACTAGCAGGTAACACTCATTATCTATACAATTAGCAGGTAACACTCACATTATCTTACAACTAGCAGGTGACACTCACATTATCTACACAACTAGCAAATGACACTCACATTATCTATACAACTAGCAGATGACACTCACATTATCTATACAACTAGCAGGTGACACTCACATTATCTATACAACTAGCAGGTGACACTGACATTATCTATACAACAAGCAGGTGACACTGACATTATCTATACAACTAGCAGGTGACACTGACATTATCTATACAATTAGCAGGTGACACTCATATTATCTATACAACTAGCAGATGACACTCACATTATCTATAGTTTTGTATATTGTATAGATTCTATACAACTAGCAGATGACACTAACATTATCTATACAGATAGCAGGTGACACTGACATTATCTATACAACAAGCAGGTGACACTGACATTATCTATACAACTAGCAGGTGACACTCACATTATCTATACAACTAGCAGGTGACACTGACATTATCTATACAACAAGCAGGTGACACTGACATTATCTATACAACTAGCAGGTGACACTGACATTATCTATACAATTAGCAGGTGACACTCATATTATCTATACAACTAGCAGATGACACATTATCTATACAACTAGTAGGTGACACTCACATTATCTATACAACTAGCAGGTGTCACATTATCTATACAACTAACAAGTGACACTCACATTATCTATACAACTAGCAGGTGTCACATTATCTATACAACTAGTAGGTGACACTCACATTATCTATACAACTAGCAGGTGTCACATTATCTATACAACTAGCAGGTGACACTCACATTATCTATACAACTAGCAGGTGACACTCACATTATCTATACAACTAGCAAGTGACACTCACATTATCTATACAACTAGTAGATGACACTCACATTATCTATACAACTAGCAGGTGTCACATTATCTATACAACTAGCAAGTGACACTCACATTATCTATACAACTAGCAGGTGTCACATTATCTATACAATTAGCAGGTGACACTCACATTATTTATACAACTAGCATGTGTCACATTATCTATACAACTAGCAGGTGTCACATCTATACAACTAACAAGTGATACTCACATTATCTATACAACTAGCAGGTGTCACATTATCTATACAACTAGCAGGTGACATTCACATTATCTATACAACTAGCAGGTGACACTCACATTATCTATACAACTAGCAGGTGTCACATTATCTATACAACTAGCAAGTGACACTCACATTATCTATACAACTAGCAGGTGTCACATTATCTATACAATTAGCAGGTGACACTCACATTATCTATACAACTAGCATGTGTCACATTATCTATACAACTAGCAGGTGTCACATCTATACAACTAACAAGTGATACTCACATTATCTATACAACTAGCAGGTGTCACATTATCTATACAACTAGCAGGTGACACTCACATTATATATACAATTAGCAGGTGACACATTATTTATACAATTAGCAGGTGACACTCACATTATCTATACAATTAGCAGGTGTTGCTCACATTATCTATACAACTAGCATGTGACACTCACATTATCTATACAATTAGCAGGCGACACTCACATTATCTATACAACTAGCAGGAGTCACATTACCTATACAACTAGCAGGTGTCACATTATCTATACAAATAGCAGGTGTCACATTATCTATACAACTAGCAGGTGTCACATTATCTATACAATTAGCAGGTGTCACATTTTGTCTATAAAATTAGCAGATGACACTCACATTATCTATACAACTAGCAGGTGACACTCACATTATCTATACAACTAGCAAATGACACTCACATTATCTATACAACTAGCAGGTGTCACATTATCTATACAATTAGCAAGTGTCATATTATCTATACAATTAGCAGGTGACACTCACATTATCTATGCAACTAGCAGGTGACACTCACATTATCTATACAACTATCAAGTGACACTCACATTATCTATACAACTAGCAGATGACACTCACATTATCTATACAACTAGCAGGTGTCACTCACATTATCTATACAACTAGCAGGTGACACTCACATTATCTATACAACTAGCAAATGACACTCACATTATCTATACAACTAGCAGATGACATTCACATTATCTATACAAATAGCAGGTGACACTCACATTATCTATACAACTAGCAGCAGTCACATTATCTATACAACTAGCAGGTGACACTCACATTATACAATTAGCAGGTGACACTCACATTATCTATACAACTAGCAGGTGTCACATTATCTATACAATTAGCAGGTGACACTCACATTATCTATAAACTAGCAGGTGACACTCACATTATCTATACAACTAGCAAGTAACACTCACATTATCTATACAACTACCAGGTGTCACTCACATCATCTATACAATAAGCAGGTAACACTCACTCACATTATCTATACAACTAGCAAGTGACACTCACATTATCTATACAATTAGCAGGTGTCACATTATCTAAACAACTAGCAGGTGTCACATTATCTATACAATTAGCAGGTGACACTCACATTATCTATACAACTACCAGGTGTCACATTATCTATACAATTAGCAGGTAACACTAACATTATCTATACAACTAGCAAGTGACACTCACATTATCTATACAACTAGCAGCTGACACTCACATTATCTATACAACTAGCAGGCAACACTCACATTATCTATACAATTAGCAGGTAACACTAACATTATCTATACAACTAGCAAGTGACACTCACATTATCTATACAATTAGCAGGTGACACTCACATTATCTATACAACTAGCAGCTGACACTCACATTATCTATACAACTAGCAGGTGACACTCACATTATCTATACAACTAGCAGGTGACACTCACATTATCTATACAATTAGCAGGTGTCACATTATCTATACAACTAGCAGGCAACACTCACATTATCTATACAACTAGCAGGTCACACTCACATTATCTATACAACTAGCAGGTCACACTCACATTATCTATACAACTAGCAGGTGACACTCACATTATCTATACAACTAGCAGGTGACACTCACATTATCTATACAACTAGCAGGTAACACTCACTTTATCTATACAACGAGCAGGTGTCACATTATCTAAACATTATCTATACAATTAGCAGCTGACACTCACATTATCTATACAACTAGCAGGTGACACTCACATTATCTGTACAACTAGCAGGCATCACTCACATTATCTATACAACTAGCAGCTGACATTCACATTATACAACTAGCAGATGACACTCACATTATCTATACAACTAGCAGGTGACACTCACATTATCTATACAACTAGCAGGTGACACTCACATTATGTATACAACTAGCAGCTGACACTCACATTATCTATACAACTAGCAGCTGACATTCACATTATACAACTAGCAGATGACACTCACATTATCTATACAACTAGCAGGTGACACTCACATTATCTATACAACTAGCAGGTGACACTCACATTATCTATACAACTAGCAGCTGACACTCACATTATCTATACAACTAGCAGGCAACACTCACATTATCTATACAATTAGCAGGTAACACTAACATTATCTATACAACTAGCAAGTGACACTCACATTATCTATACAATTAGCAGGTGTCACATTATCTATACAACTAGCAGGCAACACTCACATTATCTATACAACTAGCAGGTCACACTCACATTATCTATACAACTAGCAGGTGACACTCACATTATCTATACAACTAGCAGGTGACACTCACATTATCTATACAACTAGCAGGTAACACTCACTTTATCTATACAACTAGCAGGTGACATTTACATTATCTATACAACTAGCAGGTGTCACATTATCTAAACATTATCTATACAATTAGCAGCTGACACTCACATTATCTATACAACTAGCAGGTGACACTCACATTATCTGTACAACTAGCAGGAATCACTCACATTATCTATACAACTAGCAGCTGACATTCACATTATACAACTAGCAGATGACACTCACATTATCTATACAACTAGCAGGTGACACTCACATTATCTATACAACTAGCAGGTGACACTCACATTATCTATACAATTAGCAGGTGACACTCACATTATCTATACAACTAGCAGGTGACACTCACATTATCTTCTATACACCTAGCAGGTAACACTCACATTATCTATACAATTAGCAAGTAACGCTCACATTATCTATACAACTAGCAAGTAACGCTCACATTATCTATACAATTAGCAGGTAACACTCACATTATCTATACAACTAGGAGGTAACTCTCACATTATCTTTACAATTAGCAGGTGACACTCACATTATCTATACAATTAGCAGGTGACACACATTATCTATACAACTAGTAGATGACACTCACATTATCTATACAATTAGCAGGTGACACTCACATTATCTATACAACTAGCAGCTGACACTCACATTATCTATACAATTAGCAGGTGACACTCACATTATCTATACAACTAACAGGTGTCACATTATCTATACAACTAGCAGCTGACACTCACATTATCTATACAATTAGCAGGTGACACTCACATTATCTATACAACTAACAGGTGTCACATTATCTATACAACTAGCAGCTGACACTCACATTATCTATACAATTAGCAGGTGACACTCACATTATCTATACAACTAGCAGGTAACCCTCACATTATCTATACGATTAGCAGGTAACACTCACATTATCTATACAACTAGCAAGTAACACTCACATTATCTATACAACTAGCAGGTAACACTCATTATCTATACAATTAGCAGGTAACACTCATTATCTATACAATTAGCAGGTAACACTCATTATCTATACAACTAGCAGGTGACACTCACATTATCTACACAACTAGCAAATGACACTCACATTATCTATACAACTAGCAGATGACACTCACATTATCTATACAACTAGCAGGTGACACTCACATTATCTATACAACTAGCAGGTGACACTGACATTATCTATACAACAAGCAGGTGACACTGACATTATCTATACAACTAGCAGGTGACACTGACATTATCTATACAATTAGCAGGTGACACTCATATTATCTATACAACTAGCAGATGACACTCACATTATCTATAGTTTTGTATATTGTATAGATTCTATACAACTAGCAGATGACACTAACATTATCTATACAGATAGCAGGTGACACTGACATTATCTATACAACAAGCAGGTGACACTGACATTATCTATACAACTAGCAGGTGACACTCACATTATCTATACAACTAGCAGGTGACACTGACATTATCTATACAACAAGCAGGTGACACTGACATTATCTATACAACTAGCAGGTGACACTGACATTATCTATACAATTAGCAGGTGACACTCATATTATCTATACAACTAGCAGATGACACTCACATTATCTATAGTATTGTATATTGTATAGATTCTATACAACTAGCAGATGACACTAACATTATCTATACAGATAGCAGGTGTCAATTATCTATACAACTAGCAGGTGACACTCACATTATCTATACAACTAGCAGGTGACACTCACATTATCTATACAATTAGCAAGTAACACTCACATTATCTATACAATTAGCAAATGACACTCACATTATCTATACAATTAGCAGGTGACATTCACATTATCTATGTAATTAGCAGGTGTCACTCACTCACATTATCTATACAATTAGCAGATGACACACATTATCTATACATTTAGCAGGTGTCACTCACTCACATTATCTATACAATTAGCAGATGACACTAACATTATCTATACATTTAGCAGGTGTTACTCACTCACATTATCTATACAAGTAGCAGGTGACACTCACATTATCTATACAATTAGCAGGTGTTTTCTTACTCACATTATCTATACTATTTTTTTTCTCACTTTTTAAAGGATTTTATCTGTTACACAGAGTATTACAATAATATGAATGACATGTAAAACAAAACAATAGAAAGAAAAAAAAAGAAAACTTTTCACCCTTTTTCATATCCAGTGACTTAGTCCAAAGAAAATAACATTTATACATAAAAACAAACCAAATACATCTTCTGCATCCATTATTTTACCACTTTTTAAATGCAAAATTGGACTTGCTCTCTGCTTACATAAACCAATAATCTCTTGGGACACAGAGTATATAATAATAAAAAAAAAAACACAGCCCCCCTGCCCCCTCTCTCTCCCCCCCAGCAGTGTCTCTCTCCCCTACCCCGGAGACACCATTTTAGCTATTCCTTAGTCTTTTACTATCCTACCCTGCTCCACTGTTGCGGTAAGATGTTTTTTAATATAAGTAAAATAAACTCAGGGGAATTTTGAATTGGTGACATAAATTGGATTTGTGCCACTAGTGGCCATTCCCTAATTATCTTTAGCCTTTTAGAGAAGAAGCCTTTCAGTCTATTTTCAGTACAGATCTTAATATTAAACAGCTCCATTGTCATTTGTGTCTTCATGATATTTGTAAATACTTTTAAACTTAGGGGTCTTATGGATTTCCAGTATTTAAATATAATGTTATGCGCTACCAGTATTGCCGTGTTTATAAGTAATTTGTCTGCTTTTAAAGCCACTTTATTACAGAGAAAAAATACATTAACTGCCGCCAGAGAAAATCTGGCCTGTAGATACTTATTGAGCCAAAAATTTATTTTCCCCCAGAATTGTCTAAACTTTGGGCAGTGCCACAGACAATGTACAATATCCGCTTTTTCATTAGTTCTGACTCCAGATTATAATATGTGACATAGTCTCCCTCCACTAGCCAGTCCACCGCAAATTTAACCATTGCCACCAAATTATAATCTTTCAGACACAGGAGTGCAAGGCCCCCTTCTTGTCTACGTTGCGCCAATCTAATCAATGCCAGTCAAGGTTTGGCTTTATTCCATAAAAAGTAAGCTATTGATTTATTATATTTTTGGAGATCTGCCTTTACTATAAATAATGGTAGATTCTGTAATAAAAACAGGATTTTAGGGAATACAATTGATTTAATTACCATTATCTTTGCTCATAATGATAGATTATATCTACTCCATTTTGCTAGATCCTGCGGCAGTCTCTCAAAAACATTTTCGTAGTTTAATCTATACCAATATTTTGGGTTCTTACCAATATACAATCCTAGGTACTTTAACTGCTCTACCTCTTGAAATCCATGATTAGAGAAACTCCAGCTGTTTTTTTGTATCCAAAGTAATTCTGATTTTTTCAAATTAATTTTGTAGCCAGAGAATTTACCATAGGCCCCTATTATATTTAAGCATTTTGGTACACTTTCTACTGTATTATATAGAAACAAAATTCTGTCATCGGCATATAATGATATTTTTACATTCTGTTTACCTATTCTGGCGCCTACTAATTCCTGCCTCAGTAAAATTGCCAATGGCTCAAGTGAGATGTTGAATAGGAGTGGCGATAGTGGGCAGCCTTGCCTCGTCCCCTTCTGTAATGTTATATATTGGGATAGTTCTGAATTTACTAAAAGTTGTGACCTGGGTTTATTGTAAATTATCTTAGCCAAATTAAGAAGGTTTCCATGTAAACCAAATTTGTCTAATGCCGTGAATAGATGGTCCCAGGTAATAGTGTCAAACGCTTTTTCTGCATTTATTCCCAAGAGGGCCAGGTCTCCTTCACAGCTTTTTCTATGTCCAAGATTTGTATTATGATAGTAATCTAATGTTACCAGGATGCGCCTAATGTTTCTAACTACGTTTCTGCCTGGCATAAATCCTGCCTGATCCTGATGTATAACTTCTCCGAGGGATTTTTTAAGTCTCTCTGCAATTATTGCCATCAATAGCTTATAATCTACATTCAATAGAGAGATTGGCCTGTATGATCCAAGTTCATCACACTTTTTACCTTTCTTATGAATAAGTGTGACAATCGAGTCAGTGAAATAATTTGACTGTTTACTATTATTAACATAATATTCATTAAATAATTTCTCTAATATATCTATTATATTTAATCTAATGCTCTTATAAAATTCGACTGGTAGCCTGTCTGGTCCTGGTGCTTTGTTGTTTTTCAATTTCTTGATGGCAATGGAAATTTCGCTTTCGGTTATTCTTTGATTAATTTTAATTTTTAATTTTTTGCCAAAATTCTGTTTATGCACTTTCATCTATTATTTCACTAGTATAAAGTTTTTGATAGTATCTAAAGAATCAGGGCCGTCTTTAATATTGACTGGACCCTGGGCAAAAATTTTCTTGCCCCCCACCCCATGCAATTTCGCTCTCCACTCCAACATCCCAAAAAACAACTAAATCAATTTTTTTATTATTATTATTAGCCCAGCGGTGGATCATCCAAGGACTCTTGAGCCCCTCAACAGAGACTGGGTCCTGGGCAGCTGCCCCTTTTGCCCTGTGTTAAAGACGGTTCTGTAAAGAATGCCTGTCTAACTTCGGATGCCTGGGTATAGTGTTTATCTCCTTCCCTTACACTCGGGATTATGTTCCTGTTATTTTTTACTTTTCCCAATTTTGCCAGGTATCCCGCAGAAATACCGTGTGGGCCTTGAAATAGAGATTTATTTTTCAGTTCTTCAGAAGCCCAAATCTGTTTTAAGAAAATTTCTCTTTCGGCCTTTATCCCAAGTTGTTATCTGGGGGTTACTTAAATAAGAGTTATATGCATTCTTTAAGTGATTAGCTAGCTGTAATTCACGGGCCTTGTTTTTTTTTTTTAAACTTAGACATATATGCTATAATCTCTCCGCGAATTACAGCCTTCCCTGTTTCCCATAAAATCTCAGGCTTTTCAGCAAATGTGTGATTATCTCTTATAAAGTTTTTCCAGATCATGGCTAACCAATTGCAAAATTTGCTGTTATTACTCATATATTTTGGAAAACAGAAGCTATTGTTATGTGATAACTTTCTAAATTTAATTTTCAATCCTATAATAGCGTGATCTGATAAAAGAATTTCGTTAATTGAGGATTCTACATCATATTTAAGGGTAGATTTATCAACCAAAAATAGATCTATTCGGGAAAAAATTTAAATGCTCTAGATTCACAGGTATAATTACACTCATCTGGATGTTGTATTCTCCATATATCATGCACATCTAATACTTTCACATTATCTATACACTCACATTATCTATACAATTAGCAGATGTTACTCACTCACATTATCTATACAATTAGCAGGTGTTACTCACTCACATTATCTATACAATTAGCAGGTGATGCTAACTCACATTATCTATACAATCAGCAGGTGACACTAACTCACATTATCTATAACATTAGCAGGTGTCACATTATCTATACAATTAGCAAGTGTCACTCACATTATCTATACAATTAGCAGGTTTCACTCACTCACATTATCTATACAATTAGCAAGGGACATGAATTCACATATTCTATACAATTAGCAGATGACACTAACATTATCTATACAATTAGCAGTTGACACTCAGATTATATATACAATTAACAAGTGACACTCACTAACATTATCTATACAATTAGCAGGTGTCAATCTTATTATCTATACAATAAGCAGGTGACACTCACTAACATTATCTATGCAATTAGCAGGTGACACTGACATTATCTATACAATTAGCAGGTGACACTCACATTATCTATACAATTAACAGGTTACACTCACATTATCTATACAATTAGCAGGTGACACTCTATCAGGTGACACATTATCTATACAATAAGCAAGTGACACTCACATTATCTATACGATTAGCAGGTGACACTCACATTATCTATGCAATTAGCAGGTGTCACTCACTCACATTATCTATACAATTGGCAGGTGTCACTCACATTATCTATACAATTAACAAGTGACACTCACATTATCTATACAATTAGCAGGTGACACTCACATTATCTATACAATTAGCAGGTGTCACTCACTTACATTATCTATACAATTAGCAGGTGTCACTCACTAACATTATCTATACAATTAGCAGGTGACACTCACTCACATTATCTATACAATTAGCAGGTGTCACCAACTAACATTATCTATACAATTAGCAGATGACAATCACATTATCTATACAATTAGCAGGTGACACTAACTCACATTATCTGTAAAATTAGCAGGTGTCACATTATCTATACAAATAGCAGGTGTCACTCACATTATCTATACAATTAGCAGGTTTCACTCACATTATCTATACATTAAGCAAGTGACACTAATTCACATATTCTATACAATTAGCAGGTGACACTCACATTATCCATACAATTAGCAGGTGACACATTATCTATACAATTAGCAGATGACACTAACTCACATTATCTATACAATTAGTAGGTGACACTCACTCACATCATCACTACTATTAGCAGGTGACACATTATCTATACAATTAGCATGTGGCACTCATATTATCTATACAATTAGCAGGTGACACTCACATTATCTATACAATAAGCAAGTGACACTCACAGTATCTATACAATTAGCAGGTGACACTCACATTATCTATGTAATTAGCAGGTGTCACTCACTCACATTATCTATACAATTGGCAGGTGTCACTCACATTATCTATACAATTAACAGGTGACACTCACTCACATTATCTATACAATTAGCAGGTGTTACTCACTCACATTATCTATACTATTAGTAGGTGTCACTCACTAACATTATCTATACAATCAGTAGGTGACACTCACTTACATTATCTATACAATAATCAGGTGACACTAACTCACATTATCTACAAAATTAGCAGGTGTCACATTATCTATACAATTAGCAGGTGTCACATTATCTATACAAATAGCAGGTGTCATTCACATTATCTATACAATTAGCAGGTGACATTCACATTATCTATACAATTAGCAGGTTTCACACACATTATCTATACAATTAGCAGGTGACATTCACATTATCTATACAATTAGCAGGTTTCACACACATTATCTATACAATTAGCAAGGGACACAAATTCACATATTCTATACAATTAGCAGGTGACACCCACATTATCTATACAATTAGCAGGTGACAGTCACATGATCTATACAATTAGCAGGTAACTCACATTATCTATACAACTAGCAGGTGACATTTACATTATCTACCCAATGTAAAGAAATAGAGGCACCTCCACGATTATGCAGTTTAAAAGTCTTTTATTCAGCAGATGGTAAATACTGTTGTTACAGATCAAACAGCTTGGGTTGAAAGATCATGGGTGATTCCCAGGGACCCACTGACGCGTTTCGGCTCGCTGGCCGTAATCGTAGTGTGGTCATTTAGCCTACCTCGGCTCATTTTAAATGTACAGGCTGTCGCCCATTGGTTAAAACCAAAACCTGGGAATTAACCCTTGACTCTCAATGTGCTTAGCTTATTATTGTTGTGCTTATCATATCAATTATTCTGCACCTTGCAATACTTCCTATTATTCCCTTCATAGGACCAAGTTATGTTACATGATATATACATTTACAATACTTATTTTTATATACATTCGTATTTTACCATTATTCATGACAAATATTTAGGTTAAATTCCTATTTATCTATTAATGGATTCCTCATAGAAAGGACACTTTCGCAAACTAATTCACAAAATTGTATCAAATAATAAAGAACTTAAAAGAGATGATATTAACTTATATAAGACCTTTAGTCGGGTTAGTTTTTAGATAGTTATCCACTAAATGTTTTATGTGTGATTTATAGCTATATTGACATCATTGTATACAGAATTTATTTCTTAACAACAATATATTTCCCAAAAAGGTTTTCCCATTCCATAACCATAGATACCTTTCTGGATGCACAGACCCAGGACTACTGCCAAAAATTGATTAAATCATATTCAGAATTGAGTCCTTGTGGCATCCTGGTCCTTAGTCTGTGCATCCAGAAAACCTCTCTCTTTTCTAAGATTGAATCTCTATCACCTCCTCGTGTACCTGTTTTTACAGATTCAATGATGGTCCATCTTAAGGTGTTACTACTCTTATTGTGATGGTTTTTAAAATGAAGTACCAATGGTGTCGTTAATTTCCCTAACTTAATGTTAGATAAGTGCTCTCTTATTCTGTATTTTACTTCACGTGTAGTGAGCCCAATGTACTGTACCTCACATTCAGTACACGTTAATAGATATATAGAATACGTGGCCCTACAGTTAGTGCAGCCTCTAAATTCAAAAGTTTCTCATGTTACACTACTTCTAAAACCTTGTCTCCTCTCCAATTTCTCACATGCCTTACAATGTAGGTTACTACATCTGAAGACTCCTGTGTGTTCTAACCATGAACTTCTTCTGTTGGGTTCTGATTTTATTTGGGTGGGGGCTATTCGATTCCCTATTGATAGTCCTTTTCTGAAGGAAAATCTACATTTTTTTGGGTCTATATCCTCCAGGCCATCATCTGCCTTAAGTAAAGAAAGATTGTTTCTTATAATCTGACAAATCTGTTCATATTGATTGCTATACTGAGTAACAAATGTTACTATTTTGTCTTTTCCTTCTTTTTCAATCTTTTTACTATAGTTCAGAAAATTTGACCTATCTTGATCATCAATTGATTTTCTTACCAAATCTATATCACTTTGATTATAACCTCTTGATCTCAACCTTTTACTAAGTTCCTCAGCTTGTATAAGATAATTTTCCTTTTCTCTGCAGTTCCTCTTTAATCTTATGTACTGACCTCTTATTACTGACTTAAAGACCCTTTGCGGGTGATTGCTATGGGCATGTAGAATAGTGTTGCCTGATATGGGCTTTCTATATATTTCTACATCAATTTTGCCCAAATTTCCCCCCTTAAGGGTGACATCCAAATAATTTATATTTCTGTTACCTATCTCAAAGGTGAATTTGATACCTGCATCATTGATATTTAGTCTTTCCACAAAATCCTCTGCCTCTTTGATACTGCCACACCAGATCATTATCAAATCATCTATGAAACGTCTGTAATAGATTATGTGGCCTCTATTTGTATTTTCTCCTCCAAAGATGTGGGACAACTCCCACCATCCCATGAATAAATTTGCATAGGATGGTGCAAATTTGGCTCCCATGGCCGTCCCACATCTTTGGAGGAAAAAGTCTCCTTCAAAGGAGAAAAAGTTATGGGTTAGTAAAAACTGGGTTACTCGTAGAATATATTTACAAAAATCTTCATTGAAATTTTTATTCCTATATAGAAAGAATTTAAGTGCCTCCAGTCCTCTATCATGTTTGATGGAAGAATACAGAGAGACTACGTCTATAGTTAGCCACTCAATAGATTCTACTTCCAATAATAACTGTTTTGTGTCTTTTAAGAAACTTGGTAGTTGTTTCACTAGTGGTTGGAGTATTTCATCCAACCACTGTGAGAGATGTTCAAATACAGAATTAATGCCACTTATTATGGGTCTGCCTACTACGTTTTCAAGCGATTTGTGAACTTTAGGCAAAAAGTTGAAGATGGGGGTCACAGGATGGTCTATCAACAAAAAATCTTTAGTATCATTATCCAGGAAACCTCCTTCCACACCATCGTCAACTAAGTGCCTAAGTTCTTTTTGAAAACGTATAGTCGGGTTAAATGACAATTTCGTGTACTGATTTGGGTCATCTAATTGTCTATGGGCTTCATTGACAAAAAAGGATCGGTCCATCACCACGACCGATCCCCCCTTGTCTGCCCCTCTGATCACTAAATCTCTTCTTTCACTCAAATTATTTAAAGCTATATTTTCTTCTTTTGTCAAATTTTTCCTTTTGTTTCTTTCCACACTATAAGCTAATTGTGTAAGGTCTCTTTCAACTCTTTTTTGGAATTTCTCCAAAATTTCTCCCCTTGATTGTATCGGATAGAAAGAGGAGGATTTCTTTAGAACTGGACCTTTGTTTACTTGTCTAGTATTCTGTTCAGTATTACTTTCTTCATGTAATTGTTCTAATATTTCTAAGTCACACTCTTCCTGATAATTTAAATTTCTCTCTTTAGGATGTTCTCCTCTTTCAGACCTCAAAAAATTATTATTAAACTCCAAATTGTCTTCATTTTTAAAATATTTTTTTAAAGTTAAATTTCTAATCAGTTTATTGGTATCTATTAAGGTCTGAAAGAGGTTAAAATCCTCACTAGGGACAAAGTTTAGGCCTAAACTTAACACATTAATTTCTGTTTGACTCAGATCTACTGAAGAAAGATTTATAACTGTATTTATTTGTATTTCGTTTGGGACCTCCCCCTTCGCGGTGGGAGTTGATCTTCTCTTCTTTTTTTGCCATCTCTCCCCCCCCCCTTCTGATTCTCTTGTTTCTATCTGAAAAACCTGGGCTGCTTCTCTTCTTTCAGTCTCTCTTGATAGATTAGACCCTGATGCCCCTGATGTTATTGGTTCATCTGACTGATATTTTGAAGACTCTTGGGGTTTAAGGATGGAGCTTATCTTAGACTTTGCTCCCATATCTATATTTTGTGTAACATTTTGTATACTTTCATCTCCTGAGTTTGACCCTTCTGACGTGTGGCCCTCTTCCTGTGAATCCCCTTCACTATCAGAAAAAGTGACTTTTTTTGTGTCTTCTATTCTTATTTTTATTCTTATTTTTGTTTTTATTTTTTCCTTGCATTCTATCTTTATTATAGGCATCATTTTCTCTCCTATAATTAAACCTTTGTTTCCTGTTCCATATGTAAACCTTATTTGTCTCATAATCTGCGGTATCCCTTATAAATTTGTCATGCTTAATTTCCATGATTATACGTTTTGTATCAGCAATAGTATCATGTAAAATTTTATCAAATTTTGAAAATTGTGGTTCCTCCTTTCTGTAACTACATTCAATTTGTAAAGCATCAATTTCACTAGAGACATCTTTTAAGGCTTTCCGTTTAAACTCCAATAACATATTCATCAATCTTATGGAACATTCTGACAATATTTCATTCCAATTTTTCACAAAATCAACATCCTCCACCACAAACGTGGGGAATTTATTAATTCGTAAACCTCTTGGTATTAAACCTGTACTCAAATATTTTTCTAATGTCCATATGTCCCATTTTAGCCTGGTCTCCTTGCTTAACAAATCTTCCAACGTATCAAATAATTTACTTAAAGAGAACATAGAACAGTCTGTAGAAAAAACACATTCCAAGTCAGTTATATCTCTATCTCTGTCCACTGTCGGTTTCAAAGAATAGTATTGCAAACTTCCTTCGCTGTTATCATGTAATTCCATCTTTTGTAAGTATTTCCTTTTCACAATGCTGTTAAATACTCGTAATTTAGACCACCACTTTCGCCGCCACCTCTTTCAGGCAAATCTCAGTGCTCTGGCTAAACGCGGGTAATCCTCCGCTTATTAAATCATAAACATACAATGCCCAGCACCTGTAGAGTCCTGCAATATGTTGCGACCTTTCAAACTCTCCCCACTGTTAAGTGACCCTTGTAATATTCATCAATACATTCGCCTTTAGACACTTCATTTACTTAAGTCCGAAAATTTCGGGATAAATACACAACTAGCAGGTGTCACATTATCTATACAATTAGCAGCGGACACTCACATTATCTATACAACTAGCAGGTGACATTTACATTATCTATACAACTAGCAGGTGTCACATTATCTAAACATTATCTATACAAGTAGCAGGTGACACTCACATTATCTGTACAACTAGCAGGAGTCACTCACATTATCTATACAACTAGCAGGTGACACTCACATTATCTGTACAACTAGCAGGAGTCACTCACATTATCTATACAACTAGCAGGAGTCACATTATCTATACAACTAGCAGCTGACACTCACATTATCTATACAACTAGCAGCTAACACTCACATTATCTATACAATTAGCAGGTGACACTCACATTATCTATACAACTAGCAGGTGACACTCACATTATCAATACAACTAGCAGGTGACACTCACATTATCTATACAACTAGCAGGTAACACTCACATTATCTATACAATTAGCAGGTAACACTCACATTATCTATACAACTAGCAAGTAACACTCACATTATCTATACAACTAGGAGATAACACTCACATTATCTATACAATTAGCAGGTAACACTCACATTATCTATACAACTAGCAGGTGACACTCACATTATCTATACAACAAGCAGGTAACACTCACAGTATCTATACAACTAGCAGGTAACACTCACATTATCTATACAATTAGCAGGTGACACTCACATTATCTATACAACTAGCAGGTGACACTCACATTATCAATACAACTAGCAGGTGACACTCACATTATCTATACAACTAGCAGGTAACACTCACATTATCTATACAACTAGCAAGTAACACTCACATTATCTATACAACTAGGAGGTAACACTCACATTATCTATACAATTAGCAGGTAACACTCACATTATCTATACAACTAGCAGGTGACACTCACATTATCTATACAACAAGCAGGTAACACTCACAGTATCTATACAACTAGCAGGTGACACTCACATTACCTATACAACTAGCAAATGACACTCACATTATCTATACAATTAGCAGGAGTCACATTATCTATACAATTAGCAAGTAACACTCACATTGTCTATACAACTAGCAGGTGACACTCACATTATCTCTACAACTAGCAGATGACACTCACATTATCTATACAGATAGCAAGTAACACTCACATTATCTATACAACTAGCAAGTAACACTCACATTATCTATACAACTAGCAAGTAACACTCACATTATCTATACAATTATCAAATGGCACTCACATTATCTATACAACTAGCAAGTGACACTCACATTATCTATACAACTAGCAAATGACACTCACATTATCTATACAACTAGCAAGTAACACTCACATTATCTGTACAACTAGCAAGTAACACTCACATTATCTATACAATTAGCAAATGACACTCACATTATCTATAAATTAGCAGGTGTCACTCACTCACATTATCTATACAATTAGCAGTTGACACTCAGATTATCTATACAATAAGCAAGTGACACTCACTAACATTATCTACAGCAGTTGATACTGACATTATCTATACAATTAGCAGGTGACACTCACATTATCTATACAATTAGCAGGTGACACTCTAACAGGTGACACATTATCTATACAATAAGCATGTGACACTCACATTATCTATACAATTGGCAGGTGTCACTCACATTATCTATACAATTAACAGGTGACACTCACATTATCTATACAATTAGCAGGTGTCACTCACTTACATTATCTATACAATTAGCAAGTGTCACTCACTAACATTATCTATACAATTAGTAGGTGACACTCACTCACATTATCTATACAATTAGCAGGTGTCACCAACTAACATTATCTATACAATTAGCAGGTGACACTAACTAACATTATCTATACAATTAGCAGGTAACAATCACATTATCTATACAATTAGCAGGTGACACTCACATTATCTGTACAATTAGCAGGTGAAACTCACATTATCTATACAATTAGCAGGTTTCACTCACTCACATTATCTATACCAGTGTTTTTCAACCAGTGTGCCGTGGCTTGTTTTTTATTCTGGGCCGTTTTTTTATTTTGAGTGTGATGATGACTGAGGGTAACTGCGCAGCGACAGCTCGCCTTCCCGACCCATGTTCACACGTGGTTTTTCATGTTTTTGCTCGTGAGCATTTAATCACTGTGCCCTATGTTTCTATGTAATAATGTAATGTAGGTCTGCTTAAATGGACATAACATTGCAAAAAAGAAATTCCTCTGAGGCGCTGGAGCTTTTTAATATCGCATAGTTGTATATAACTGTACTTAACACCGACAAATAAAGTCAACTCTAGATCAGCACTGCACGGAGCTGAGACAAATGTGTAGCCACCAATCACCACTTAGCCTACCTAGGTATGCTAGACTTAAAATGACATGCTCTATTCATGAAAGTTTAATTTTTATTGTCCTCTAACATTAAAGGGACATAAAACCCAAAACATTTCTTTCATAATTCAGATAGATCAGACAATTTTAAGCAACTTTCCAATTCACTTCTATTTTTCTATGCGGGAAATATTTTGTATATAAAATTTATATTATGAAAAAGCATGAATAAAATGCACTGTTTTGTCATGAGAAATAATATTTAATGGATGCAAGTACAAGAACTATGGGAAATAGGGATTCTGGCACATCCATAGTTTGGCATAAAATGTCACTCCCAGCGGTTCTGACACCTGAGATTCAATGCACTAGATTAATATTAGTGACTATAGTAGACGTTCCTACCATGTCATGAACTGGAAACTGCAGATGACAAGTCTAGAAATGTCACAGGAGGATCATAACCTGAGGACGATAGCTCAGTAGTGCTCTAATGATTATTTATATCTTTTATTTTACTAGCACAAAATCGTGTTTAAAGGGATAGGAAACACAACTCTTTTCTTTCATGATTCAGATAGAGTAGCACTTTTAAGCAATGTTCTAATTTACTCAAACAGCCATGCGGTCCAGCTGGCGCCAAGCAGGATTTCCTGCACGGCTATTAGCTAAGAAGTGGAAACGTCACCTCTCAGCTAAACAGCGTCCTGCGGTGGGCTGCCTGAGGCGCTCAGTGCGGCGAACGCTTTCAACAAATAAAGGAGCTTTCAGTAGGAAATATTTTATACCTAATGAATGAAAGTCCCCTTTATTTACTACAATGGTAAATCCTAGCGTTTCACAAACTCTAGCTTTACCATCACTTTAAAGTCTAAAGGGATTTTATAGATAAATCATTAGATAAGTTTTTCTAATGGATTGTGCTCTACCGCATTGTAACTAACATTGTTGTAATCTACAGCCTTGTAGTACTCAAGTGCATACTTGTGAGCATATCTAGATATGTTCTTATGGAACAGGAAAGCAAGAGAAACAAATGCGTTAAACAGACACTACATTTTGTATTGAATATTTAATCAATAACCTTATAATTACCAATTATATCACTATCTGCATATCACGTGCTATCATCTACTGTTAAAGGGACAGTCTAGACCCAATACATAATTATGATTACTTATTTTTACATCCCTCAACTGGTCCCACATCTATAAACTTGTAAGAAGTACATGAAACATTAAAATATTCATCGTTTGTTAATAGCTGACAATGGCAACCAAGCTCCGCCCACCTTTTGCGTGTATATTTTGGTATGTTAAGTTTCTCCAATCGCAATCGATTTGTGATATAGTTGTATTACTCGCATACGCTGATTTGTAAAAAAAGCTAACTGAAAAATATTAAACGTGCACCGCTAAACTGTCATACAAGAAAATAACTGGACAAGAAAAAAGCTGTGGGCGGAGCTTGGTGGCCATTTTCAGCTGCTAACAAACAATGATTATTTAAAGGTTTAATGTCCTTATTACAAACTTATAGATGAGGAACCTGTTGCAAAATGCCAGTCAGCTGTGTAACAATAAGTAATAAAGAATACATATTGGGTCTAGACTGTCCCTTTAAACACCCCTTACTGCTCACCCTCTCAGATGCCTGGGGATTTGTAGCCTTTGGCAGGTTTCTTTTGTCACACTGCGGGTGGCACAGCCAGTCATATTCAGCCACACTACCTGTCCCACTTCAGAACAGCAGCGTGTGCTTGCGGCTTTGTGTCAGTACTGGATACGCATGCGCTGTAGCACAACTTCACTCCGAGCGCACAAATACTGATTCTTAGGTTATTGATAAAATGTTTCACTCACAAA